>NC_057797.1:36310787-36526913 GCF_018294505.1 Triticum aestivum | reverse complement strand
AACCCACTGGTCAACGGGGTTTTGTCAGCATTTTAATTAGTTCAATTAACTATAATTAGGAGGTGGGGCCTAGTGGTTAGTGACAAGGGTTATTTTATAGGGTATTATTTAAACTAAGTAAATGCTAATATGGGGGCCGTGTGTGAGTGACATATTACACTTTTTGTTAGTGCTAAAGACGTTCCTGGTAGGCCGGGCCCACGTGTCAGTGACTCAGGACAGTCCAAAGGCGGTGCCGCGCCGGCGGTACAACTCCGGCGACCACAAGAACGGTGGTGGGGCTCGAGATTGCGTCTCTAGCGACCATTTTGCGCACAGAGGATGCATTTGAATCAGAGAAGCGGCGAGCGTGCAACGGTGGCATAAGTTCAACTGGAGATGGCCGGAGTTAGCATTGGGGTTAAGGCGAGGCGGCGGTTGGAGCTTGGGGTGGACGCTGGCGAGGCTGCGGAGGACGACAAGGTGAACGGACGGCGGCGTTGGGTTCCTAGGAGCTTCAGGAGCTCAATGTGGTGCTCGAATGCAAGCTTCGAATGTAGTGGCTGTGGCGGTGATGCGGATGGTGGCAACGAGCACGGTCAATGGCCAGGGAGCTAGCTAGGGGGCGCACACGAGCAGAAAGATAGAGAGGAAAGACGACGGGGCTCATAGTGAGACTATAGAGGTGCAAAGCGGGTAGGCGATGCTCTGGTCGGTGAGCAGCGAGCGGCACGACAGAGCTTGACAACGACGTCGATTCCGGCGATGTAGGGGCTCCTGACTTGAGCTCGTGGCCGCACGCGACGTGGGCGACGACGGCGAAGATCCTAGATATGAACTCAGATGAGGAGGAGCTCGGTGGCAACGCGAAAGGGCATCATTAGGGTGAATTCTCTATAGCTTAATTATAGGGGCGTTACAATACCTGTAGTATGATAGTGGCATGATGTTGACACTTGAACAAATCTTGAAAATACCACTTGGATCCCCTCTTAATAGTGCCGGATCCTTGTAACTCAAAATTTATATAAAGGAGTCTACACTTCTTCTCTGTTGTCATCTTCTTGAGTCATATCTTGTTTGATGTGTCCATGATCCCTACATAATGATGCCAAGAAGACTAATATCATGTGTATTCACTTAGCAAATATAATTAGTCTCATGTATGTATTTTGTCATCAACATCAAAATTTGATTAAGAGCATGATTGCACTTTCACATTTGCTCATTAAATCTATAATCAGAACTTCTTATTGGTTCCATTTTGATTAAAGATGCATAAAATCACATAATGACCATCAAGAACATCATCTAAATTAATACCGTCTAGCCGCTAGGCCAGGCCCAGCCTGGACAGAGGCCGGCCATGTCTTTGCTGGCGAACCATAGCCAGGGTATAGAACCGAGCGGCAAGAGGTAGATTCGGTGGGGACACGAGTCATTAATAACAAAATATTCACGACCAATATTGATTTCTCCATTTATACTTGGGCGAAGATCGGTGCGGATTTTCTACGCTTGTGAAGGCGGTGGAGATAGGTTGTCCATTGGCCACACGTACCTTTTCCCATCTATAAATACCTTGTCATACGAGGCATACCAGCACCCAACCACCACACTATCTAGTGGGAAGAGTAGGAAGATCCCCAATCTCCTCCAGCACCATCTGGCTCTAACCATCAGGTACATGTTCCATTATTTGTTTCCCTGCCTTGTTTTATCATTAGGCTTCTGGTGCTTTTAGTTTCATCATGAGGCTTCTGGTGCTTTTAGTGTCCATGATTTACATCCATGAGAATGTTAGAGGTGGATCTATAATAGTATAGGGTGGAAGTATTCATTTTAATTTGATCTATTAATCAATATCTTCATGGTTGTTGTTCTTAGCACCCATCTATATATATTATTGCTGGCATGTTGATGTTATCTTGGCGCATCGGTTTTTTCAGTCCTGTCATTATTTCATTTGAAATAGACAATTTTGTTTCATTGTGTTATGCGATGTTTAAACTATGAGTTTAGTAATATATTAAGATTTTGCTAGTTGATTCTTTTCAAGAATAACAATGTGCTTGCAAGTACTAATATGGCATGCATGGATCAAGAAAAATATATATTCATGTGTTTGTAATTCATTTAGGTGATCATGGAGCTCAAGGCCAAAGGATCCACCTCTATCAAGGCACTACTTGTAGAGGACATTGGAGTTTGTAGGTTGGTCCTCTCAACAATTCTGCTCAGACTTCACTGTGAGGTTACTCTAGCCATGAATGGGAAGGAAGCTGTTGATTTGTTCCTTGCGGGGAAAAAGTTTGACATTGTTTTGTTCGATAAGAATATGCCTATCATGACTGGTCCAGAGGTACTTAATTCTATACCACTGTATATGCAAGTATTTGGCATATATATATAATATATAATTTTTATATTGCTCGACAGGCAATTGTGAAGATTCGTGCTATGGGGGAAACTAATGTGAAGATGGTTGGGGTTTCTGCCGATAACCATGCCATGGAGGCGTTCATGAGTGCTGGTGCTGATTTATTTGTGCCCAAACCAATGAGGATGGAGGCTCTTGGCCCTATCATTCAGGAGGTCATCAACAAGAAGAAGAATGAGATGGTCTAGCGCAATTCATCTTGCTTAAGTGGTGGAGGAAATAATAATGCATAACTTTTCGATCTATGTCTGCTTCAGTCTCCGTTGTTGTGTTGCTTTTTCAAATGTATCATTTGATTTTGAGAACTTCATGTTAATGGCAAGACATCATTATCCATAATAATAAAGTACCTATGATATATTGGATCGATATGATCTATAGGTCTTTATGTTTTTGGCCAAGGCTTCTCACTAACTCAGGTTTCATGTTGTGAGTCATGCACCATTTTGAGAGGAAAATTATTTGACTATCAATATTTTTTTACTGTTATATTGTCCGGACTACTAGTTAATGGTCAGTGTGGCGTATCCAATTAATGACCGCTATTAGTAATCCATCACTGATCCTTTATAATAAAATATTGGCAAACACCCACATATCTCTGCCATGTCCATATAAGTTAAATTAACTTGCCAAGCATCCATCCAGCTGCTTGAGAAAGGTTTCACTACTAGTGCGTCTACGGATTGCAGCAAGGTTCAAAGACCCCTTATTCGAAATCCTAGCATTTATGGTATTACCACATTTATTTCCCGACCTTTCTCCTCTTGCAACATCAGCAAGCACAAACTTGACATTTGGCCCTAGCCCCGCCATTCAGCCTCCTTGGTGTTGACGAGTTATACATTTAAAATTTTACAATCTACTATGAGGTTCTCGAAGGAAGTACAGAGGAGCGTTGTGTCGTCTCCTAATTCCAATGATTGAGATTAACACGCCATACATCCAATCGGGTTCACGCAGAAGAAAGAGGGCACGTGCGAGCTGCATATACGATGTAGGAAATAAGCCACGGCGGGGCTGAGAGCATGCGTGTGTGTGTGCATGCGCTGGTCGCGTCAGGTCCGGCCCGTGGCAGGCTCGGGTGTGCGCGCGTGCCCAAGTGTAGGTGTGCATGTGTGTGCGAGTCAGTGCGTGTGTGTGCGCGTGGCTACGTGGGTTAGCTAGCGAGGGATAGGGGGGAGGACTGCGTCAGGCGCGCAGCATGGTCGCGGCGATCGTGTGCGTGCGCGATCGGAGCGCGCAAGCCAGAGCGCCCGGGACGTGGCGAGTGGCAGGTGGGCGCGTTCGAGCGTGGCCCGGCGTGTCAGAGCTTGCGGGTATAAAACCCTCTCCACCCCTGTGTAATCGCTAAGGAGATCAAGTTCGAGCTTGAGGTGAAATACAGAAAAGCCGTACGTACGGCGGGCGTTCGTGCGCCGGAAAAATTCTTTGTGTTCCTCTTCCTCCTCTCCGAGCATGTCTCTGGTGATCGTTGTCGAGTGCTGCAGCCCGTGGCGCCAATATTTGGTATCAGAGTGAGGTGAGGGAGCTTGTCGACGGTGATGGCGATCATGCCGCACGGCGGAGGCGCAGGCTCGGTGTCGATGGCGATGCCGATGCTCACGCCGGACAACTACACGGTGTGGGCGATCAAGGCGCAGGCAATTCTCGATGCCCACACGGTGTGGGAGGCGGTGGCGCCGGCGGGCGACCCGGCGGTGAACGCGAAGAAGTGCAAGACGGCGCGCGCGATGATCCTCGGTGGGCTGCTGCAGGATGTGCTTTTGTCGGTGGCGGCGAAGCTCACCGCCACAGAGGTATGGGACTCTCTGAAGGTGAGGTTCGTCGGCGCCGATCGAGTGCGGGCGGCCCGGCTGGTGACGCTTCACGGCTAGTTCGATCGCCTGAAGATGGCGGACGGCGAGGGGCTGGACGTGTATGCAGGGAGGTTGGCGGCGATGATGGCGCGGTATGCGGACCTCGGGGAGACGCTGGGCGACGCGACACTCGTGAAGAAGCTCCTGGACACCGTCCGCGAACGCTTGTTCTCCGTCGTCGCCGGCATTGAGCAGTTCTGTAACGTCGACGAGATGGCATTCGACGAGGCGCTCGGGCGGCTGCGCGCGCTTGACGAGCGGACGCGGCGCCGTGGACAAGATGGTGGCGGGCACGGGGGTGATCAACTCCTCCTGACCATGGCACAGTGGCGGGCGCGGGAGCGGCAGCAGGGCGGCGCTCGGGACGACGACGACGGACGGAGCATGGCGTCGGGCAACGACGGCAACAGATGCGGGCGCTGCTACAAGTGCGGCGAGCGCTGCCATTTCAAGCGGGACTGCCCCCAGCTGTGGAGGGAACTGGTGGCGGAGCGCGCGTTGCTACCGGACGTCAGCGTCGAGGACGCCGGCCTCCTCTAGATCGTGGCTTAGGGGGTGAAATGTAGGAAATAAGCCACGACGGGGCTGAGAGCATGCGCGTGTGTGTGCATGCGCTGGTCGCGTCAGGTCCGGCCCGTGGGGGGCTCGGGTGTGTGTGCGTGCGTGTCTGAGTGTAGGTGTGTGTGTGTGTGTGTGCGCGTGGCTGCGTGGATTAGCTAGCGAGGGATCAGGGGGAGAGGACCGCGTCGGGCGCGCAGCATGGCCGCGGCGATCGTGTGCGTGCGCGATCGGAGCGCGTGAGCCGGAGCACGCGGGATGTGGCGAGTGGCAGGTGGGCGCGCTCGAGCGCGGCCCGGCGTGTCGGAGCTCGTGGGTATAAAACCCTCTCCACCCTTGTGTAATTGCTAAGGTCATCGAGTTCGAGCTCGAGGTGAAATAGAGAAAAGCCGCACGTGCGGCGGGCGTTCGTGCATCCGAAAAATTCTCGGTGTTCTTCTTCCTCCTCTCCGAGGGTGTCTCCGGTCATCGCCGTCGAGTGCCGCAGCCCGTGGCGCCAACAAACGAATTGATTAAAAAAGGTTCGAAGCTTGCTACGGAAATGGAGAAATTTGTTTAGGGATCTATTATCTCGTTGAGGAGGTCCTTCATGGACAACCAAGGAGCACCACGAGCGAGGTAGGGCTTGGGGCTGCCCCAAATAGCCTTCGACCATCTATGTCACTACATCTGGCCTTTACTTGAACTATTACTACTGGAATGAAAAATACACTACATATGTATAAAGAATAGTAATCCTTAATTTTCCTTCGCATAGCATAATCGAATATTACAAAGGAGAACACGAAGCTTACATAGACATGATAACCACGTGCATAAATCGATAACTATGGATTGTGACTGACATGTGGGGCATATTGACTGTTGAGTCAGCAGTCAACAGTCAGGTTGACTAGTCAAACCTGACCAATGGGACCCATTGGTCAGAGGGGTTTAGTCAGCATTTTAATTAGTTTAATTAACTATAACTTGGAGGTGGGGCCTAGTGGTCAGTGAAAAGGGTTAACTAATAGGGTATTATTAAAGTTAAGTAAATGCTAATATGGGGGGCGTGTGTGAGTGACATATTACACTTTTTGTTAGTGCTAATGACGTTCCTGGTAGGCCAGGCCCACGTGTCAGTGACTCGGGATAGTCCAAACGCGGTGGCGCGCCGGTGGTAGAGCTCCGGCGACCACAAGAACGATGGTGGGGCTCGGATTGCGTCTCTAGCGACCATTTTACGCACGGAGGACGCATTTGAATTAGAGAAGCGGCGAGCGTGCAACGGTGGCATCGGTTCATCTGGAGATGGTCGGAGTTGGCATTGGTGTTAAGGCGAGGCGGCGGTTGGAGCTTGGGGTTGACTCTGGCGAGGCTGCGGAGGACGACAAGGCGAACGGACGGCGGCGTTGGGTTCCTAGGAGCTCCAGGAGCTCGATGTGGTGCTCGAATGCAAGCTTGGAAAGTACTGGCTGCGGCGGTGATGCGGATGGTGGCAACGAGCACCGTCAATGGCCAGGGAGCTAGATAGGGGGCGCGCGCGAGCAGAAAGATAGAGGCGAAAGACGACGGGGCTCATATTGAGACTACAGAGGTGCAAAACGGGTTGGCGAGGCTCTGGTCGGTGAGCAGCGAGCGGCGCGACAGAGCTTGAAGACAATGTCGATTCCGGCGATGTAGGGGCTCCTGAGTTGAGCCCGTGGCCGTAGGCGACGTGGGCGACGACAACGAAGCTCCTAGACATGAACTCTGACGAGGAGGAGCTGGGTGGCCACGCGAAGGAGGTCGTCCCTGGTGAAGGCAAAGTCGGGTTCGCGTGGGAGAAAATAAAAGCGGCGCGGAGGGGGAAGATGGTGAGCTCGGGTTCAATAGGTGGCCGTAGGGGTCCTATAGGCGCCGTAGGGAGGTTTGGATGGCCGACATGTGGCCATCCTGGCCATGGGTTGCCGCATGGAGTCCACCTCGCCTTTGTGAACTGTGGTAGGGGATAACCTGGGTGGGCTGGGCCAGGCCACACTATGCAGTGATGGCCCAAGTGCAGAGTGTGTCTTTGTTGTTTTTCGTTTCTTTTTTTATGCTTATACTTTCTTTACTAATTTGCATTTTCTTTTAATACCAAATGCTTTTAGTTGTAGATGAAACTTGTCACATAAATAGTAGGCAATGTTTAGAGCTAGCCCACCAAGTTTCAATTTATTTTGAAATTTTTAAATATTTTCTAAAATTGAAATGGATCAATTTAATGTTGATGGTTCTGTTTAAATGGTATTAAGGGCATTTAAATATTTCAAATGGTGGTGGTTTCTTCATGACAATTACTAAGTGAATATTTGCAATTGTTTTACTATTTGAAGAAATATTAATTTGACATGCAATTTGAATTTGAATTTGAGTTTGATTTTTTTATCAAGGGGCAATAAGCTTAGCAAAATAATATGGCCGGGCATCATTAGGGTGAATTCACTATAGCTTAATTATAGGGGCGTTACAGTACCTGTAGTATGATAGTGACATGATGCTGACACTTGAACAAATCTTGAACATACCACTTGGAGCCCCTCTTAATATTGCGGGATCCTTGTAATTCAAAATTTATATAAAAGAGTCTACACTTCTTCTCTGTTGTCATCTTCTTGAGTCATATCTCGTTTGATGTGTCCATGATTCCTACATAATGATGCCAAGGAGACTAATATCATGTGTATTCACTTAGCAAACATAATTAGCCTCATGTATGTATTGTGTCATCAACATCAAAATTTGATTAAGAGCATGATTGCACTTTCACATTTTCTCATTAAATCTATAATCAAAACTTCTTATTGGTTCCATTTTGATTAGAGATGCATAAAATCACATAATGACCATCAAGAACATCAGCTAAATTAATACCATCTAGCCGCTCGGCCAGGGCCTAGCCTGGACAGAGGCCGGCCATGTCTTTGTTGGCGAACCGTCGCCGGGGTAGATCCGAGCGGCAAGAGGTAGATCCGGTACCTGCATGCGACGCGGAGTCGTTGCCATGGTTGTGCGAACCGGTACCCTGCCAATCCACGGCAGGGCGCAACCACATGCATCCGGATTCGCCAAATCCGGTAGCCGCGTGCGCCAAATCCCACGGCCACAGATATAGCAGTTGACCACCAGTGCAGGGCGAGAGAGGCACATATCCGACTGTTGTGTTATGGTCAGTTGGGCTAGACTGTGAGACAGTGAGTCAGCGAGGTGGCCGAGAAAATGGCGCCGGCGGCTATAGTGGGGGTGGGGCGAGGGGGAGGGGAGCAGGAGAAGGAAAAGGGAGAACCATGTCCCCAACGGGCGGGCTAGGGGAGGACAAGGGCACGCGTCGCACTCGTCCACCCGTGTCCTTTTCGATGCAAATGCGGCCCAAATTTGGACCGTGAGTGGTTTGAAAGCGGACAGAAAAAGGACATTTGTCCATTTGCTCCCGCGCGTTGGGTCGTATTTTGTGTCTGTTTAGCCCCAAACGGACGCGGCCAGACTAGTTGGAGTCATGCATTGGAGTTGGCCTTAGATGGCTAGGTACTTTCTACGGCAACAAGCCTACCCGAGGTTCAAGTTCTACACATCGCATGGGTGCTCAAATATTTTCTATATTTAGTTCAGTATTTCTTACGTTATTATTTCAATGCAATGACTTGGACTTTTACAATGAAGTGCTTGTGGTGGCATTGTCAATCTCAACATCTGTTGACTCAACATCACATTGCCGCTCCTAGTGGTAGGTATATGTCTTCGCCTTCATAGGGGGTGTGTGTGTGTTGTGAGTTTATGCGTTGTAACTCGTCTCTCAAAATAAAATATTAACTATAGTATATTGGCCAACATTCGAAATTTGGAACTATAACTCATGCAACTTCTAGTAACTTGGTGACATATAGTTTAATACATGAACTTAGATATGAAACATTAAGTTGCATATAAACATCAATCGAAAATATTTATGTGGGGACATGAGTCATGATACATCTCCGTCATATCTACTTTTCCTAACGCTTTTCCTCTTGTTTTAGACTCTAATTTGCATGATTTGAATAAATACTAACCCGGACTGACGCTATTTTCAGCAGAACTATGGTGTTGTTTTTGTGCAGAAATAAAAGTTCTTAGATTGGAACGAAAGTTGCGAGGAATTTTTATATGAGATAATTTCTGGAGCCAAGAACCACCAGAGGGGGGCACCTGGGTGGGCACAACCTACCAGCCCCCCCCCTCCAGGCACGGTCAGGTGGGTTGTCCCCACCTGGTGGCCCCACAGACCCTGAAACAACGCCATAAAATCCTATTTTTCCAGGAAAAAAATCAGGGAGGAAGAATTTGTTGGGGAACATAGTATTTCAAAAAAATTACCTGCGATCACGCAAGATCTATCTAGGAGATGCATAGCAATGAGCGGGGAGAGTGTGTCCATGTACCCTCGTAGACCGAAAGCGGAAGCGTTTAGTAACGCGGTTGATGTAGTCGAACGTCTTCACGATCCAACCGATCCAAGTACCGAACGTACGGCACCTCCGTGTTCAGCACACATTCAGCACGATGACACCCCTCGAGCTCTTGATCTAGTTGAGGACGAGAGAGAGTTCCATCAGCACAACGGCGTGGTGACGGTGATGATGAAGTTACGGCGCAGGGCTTCGCCTAAGCACTAAAACAATATGACTGAGGTGTTAACTGTGGAGGGGGGCACCGCACATGGCTAGGAACAATTGATGTGTCTTCTAGGGGTGCCCTCCCCACATATATAAAGGAGGGAGAGGGAGGGAGGCAGCCTAGGGCGCGCCCAAGTAGGAGGAATCCTACTTGGGCCCCTAGTCCAATTCGCCCCCCCCCCCCCCTACCATATTTGGACAAGTGGGAAAGGAAGGAGGGGGGAGAGGAAGGAAGTAGGAGTCCTACTTCATACTGTCCTTTTCCTCCTCTCCTTTCCATTTCTCCCCACGTGGCTGGCCCTATAGGGGGCGCACTAGCCCCTTGTGGGCTGGTGTGTTCCCTTACTTGGCCCATTAAGCCCATATCTTTGCCGGGGGTTGCCCGGAACCGCATCTGGTGACCCGGTATCACTCAGAACACTTTCGGTGTCCAAATACCATCGTCATATATATGAATCTTTACCTCTCGACCATTTCGAGAATCCGTGTCATGTCCGTGATCTCATCCGGGACTCCGAACAAACTTCGATCATCAAATCACATAACTCATAATACAAATCGTCATCGAACGTTAAGCGTGCGGACCCTACGGGTTCGAGAACTATGTAGACATGACCGAGACACATCTCCGGTCAATAACCAATAGCGGAACCTGGATGCTCATATTGTCTCCTACATATTCTATGAAGATCTTTATCGGTCAACCCGCATAACAACATACTTTGTTCCCTTTGTCATCGGTATGTTACTTGCTCGAGATTCGATCATCGGTATCATCATTTAGGTGATCATGGAGCTCAAGGCCAAAGGACCCACCTCTATCAAGGTACTACTTATAGAGGACATTGGAGTTTGTAGGTTGGTCCTCTCAACAATTCTGCTCAAACTTCACTGTGAGGTTACTCTAGCCATGAATGGGAAGGAAGTTGTTGATTTGTTCCTTGCAGGGAAAAAGTTTGGCATTGTTTTGTTCGATAAGAATATGCCCATCATGACTGGTCCAGAGGTACTTAATTCTATATCATTGTATATGCAAGTATTTGGCATGTATATATATAAATAAAATCCTCTTATTTACAAAAAATACAATATAATATTTATATTGCTCGACAGGCAATTGTGAAGACTCGTGCTACGGGGTAAACTGATGTGAAGATGGTTGGGGTTTCTGCCGATGATCATGCCATGGAGGCGTTCATGAGTGCTGGTACTGATTTATTTGTGCCCAAACCAATGAGGATGGATGCTCTTGGCCCTATCATTCAGGAGGTCATCAACAAGAAGAATAATGACATGGTCTAGCGCAATTCATCTTTCTTAAGTGGTGGAGGAAACAATAATGTATAACTTTTTGATGTATGTTTGCTTCAGTCTCCGTTGTTGTGTTGCTTGTTCAAATTATCATTTGATTTCGAGAACTTCATGTTAGACCATTGTAAACTTTGCATGCATGGCACAATCGATTGTTCTCTCTCATTGTTTCTTTTGAAATAGACAATTTTGTTTCATTGTGTTATGCGATGTGTAAACTATGAGTTTAGTAATATATTATGATTTTGCTAGTTGATTCTTTTCAAGAATAACAATGTGCTTTCAAGTACTAATATGGCATACTTAGATCAAGAATAGAATATATTCATGTGTTTGTAATTCGTTTAGGTGATCATGCAGCTCAAGGCCAAAGGACCCACCTCTATCGGCACTACTTGTAGAGGACATTGAAGTTTGTAGGTTGGTCCTCTCAACAATTCTTCTCAGACTTCACTCTGAGGTTACTCTAGCCATGAATGGGAAGGAAGTTGTTGATTTGTTACTTGAGGGGAAATAGTTTGACATTGTTTTGTTTGATTAGAATATGCCCATCATGACTGGTCCAGAGGTACTTAATTCTATATCATTGTATATGCAAGTCTTTGGCATGTATTTATATAAATATAATCCTCTTATTTACAAAAAATAGACAATATAATATTATTATTGCTCGACATGCAATTGTGAAGATTCATGCTATGGGGGAAACTGGTGTGAAGATGGTTGGGGTTTCTACCGATGATCATGCCATGGAGGCATTCATGAGTGCTGGTGCTGATTTGTTTGTTCCCAAACCAATGAGGATGGATGCTCTTGGCCCTATCATTCAGGAGGCCATCAACAAGAAGAAGAATGACATGGTCTAGCGCAATTCATCTTGCTTAAGTGATGTAGGAAATAATAATGTATAACTTTTTGATCTATGTTTGCTTCAGTCTCTGTTGTTGTGTTGCTTGTTCAAATGTATCATTTGATTTCGAGAACTTCATGTTAATAGGAAGACATCATTATCCATAATAATAAGGTGCTTATGATATATTGGACTGATATAATATATAGGTCTTTCTGTTTTTGGCCAAGGCTTCTCACTAACTCAGGTTTCATGTTGTGAGTCGTGTACCCTTTTGAGAGGAAAATGATTCGAATATCAATATTTTGTAACTTCTATATGATCCGGATTACCCTTTAATGGTCAGTGTGGTGTATCCAATTAATGACCGCTATTATTAATCCATCACTGGTCCTTTATATAAAACTATTGGCATACACCCCCATATCTCTGCCATGTCCATGTAAGTCAAATTAACTTGCCATGCACCCATCCATCTGCTTCATAAAGGTTTCACTAGTAGTGCGTCTACGGATTGCAGCAAGGATCAAAGACCCCTTATTCGAAATCCTAGCATTTATGGCAATACCACATTTATTTCCCGATCTTTCTCCTCTTGCAACATCAGCAACCACAAACTTGACATTTGGCTCTAGCCCTGCCATTCAGCCTCCCTGGTGTCGACGAGTCATACACTTAGAACCATGCAAGACATTGTGAATAGCACCTACACACAAAAGAATAAATACTCTCACCCAATGCGATCAAAGGGGTTGTAAATCCCCTCGGCGGTACATTGCAAGGATCAAGTCTGATAATGATAGATAGATAAAAACACAAAATAAAAGAACGGAAAATAAATTGTAGCAAAGTATTTTTGAATTTTAATATATGATAAAGGTAGACCCGGGGGTCATAGTTTTCACTAGAGGCTTCTCTCTCGAACAAAAAGCATACGGTGGGTAAACACATTACTGTTGGGCAATTGATCGAAAGCGCATATTTATGAAGATATCAAGGCAATGATCATGTACATAGGCATCATGCCCGAGACAAGTAGACTGACTCCTGCCTGCATCTACTATTATTACTCCACACATTAACTGCTATCCAACATGTATCTAGAGTATTATGTTCGTAAAGAACGTAGTAATGCCTTAAGCAAGATGACATGATGTAGACAAAATAAATCCAATCAATATGAATAAACCCCGTTGTTTTCCCCTTAATGGCAACAATACAAATACATGTAGTCCCTTTCTGTCACTAGGATATCGATCACCGCAAGATTGAACTCATTACAAAGCACCCCTCCCATTGCAAGATAAATCAATCTAGTTGGCTGAAACAAACGGATAAATCAGAGAGAAATACAAAGCTATAACAGTCGTGCATATAAGAATTCAGAAAAGACTCAAATAATATTCATGAACAATCTGATCATAAACCCAGAATTCATTGGATCCCAACAAACGCACTGCAAAAGAAGATTACATCGAATAGATCTCCAAGAACATCAAGGAGAACATTGTATTGAAGATCAAAGAGAGAGAAGAAGTCATCTAGCTACTAGATATGGACCCGTAGGTCTGTGGTAAACTACTCACACATCATTGGAAGGACAACAAGGTTGGCGTAGAAGCCCTCCCTGATCAATTCCCCCTCCGGTAGAGTACTGGAAGAGGCCTCCAGATGGGATCTCGGAAGAACAGAAACTTGCGGCGATAGAAAAAGTATTTTGGGTGGCTCTCTATTGGTTTCCCGGTGCCTCGTGGTCTCTTCGTTTCTCGTCTGGTCTCCTCCAGAAGCTTCGAGGGTCTCTCTTGTCCAGAAAAATTCGTCAAAAAGTTTCATGACATTTGGACTTCGTTTGGTATTAATTTCCTGGAAAACCCAAAATAGGCAAGAAACAACAACTGACACTTGGCACTAAGTTAATAGGTTAGTCCCAAAAATGATATATAATTGCATATAAACATCCAAGATTGATACTATAATAGCATGGAACAATAAAAAAATTATAGATACATTGGAGACATATCAAGTAGTCAGTTGGGTTTTGTCGGCATTTTAATTAGTTTGATTAACTATAATTAGGAGGTGTGGCCTAGTAATCAGTGGCAGGGGTTAATTAATAGGGTATTATTTGAATTAACTAAATGCTAATATGGGGGCCGTGTGTCAGTGACACATTACATTTTTTTTGTTAGTTCTAATGACGTTCCTGGCATGCCGGGGCCATGAGTCAGTGACTCGGGGTGGTCCAAACGTGGTGGCGCGCCGGCGGTAGAGCTCCGGCGACCACAGGAGCGGGAGTGGGGCTCGGGATTGCGTCTCCGACGACCATTTGGCACGCGGAGGACACACTTGAATCAGAGAGGCGGCACGCGTGCAACGGTGGCATCGGTTCATCTGGAGATGGCCAGAGTTGGCATCGTCATTGAGGCGAGGCGGCGGCCGGAGCTTGGGATGGATGCTGGCAAGACCGTGGAGCACGACAAGGCGAACGGACGACAGTGTTAGGTTCCTGGGAGCTCCAAGAGCTCGATGCGGTGCTCGAATGCAAGCTTGGCAAGTAGTGGTTGCGGCAGTGATGTGGATGGTGGCGACGAGCACCGTCTATGGCCAGGGAGCTAGCTAGGGGGCGACGCGAGCAGAAAGATAGAGGGGAAAGACGGCGGGGCTCATAGTGAAACTATAGAGGTGCAAAGCGGGCTGGGAGAGGCTCCAGATGGCGAGCGGCGGCGCAGAGCTTGAAGACGATGTCGAACCTGACGATGTAGGGGGTCCCGACTTGAGCTCGTGGCCGCAGGCGACATGGGCGACGAAGACGAAGCACCTAGACGTGATCTCAGGCGAGGAGAAGCTTGGTGGCCACGCGGAGGAGGTCGTCCATGGCGAAGGCGACGTCGGGTTCACTTGGGTGAAAATAAAAGCGGTGCAAAGGGGGGAGATGGTGAGCTAGGGTTCAACAGGGGGTCGTGAGGGTCCTATAGGCGCCACAAGGAGGTCTAGATGGCCGACACGTGGCCATCCTAGCCATGGGCTACCGCACGGAGTCCACCTCACCTATGTGAACAGCGATAGGGGACGACCCGGGTGGGCTGGGCTAGGCCGCACTGTGCAGTGATGGCCCAAGTGCAGAGTGGATCTTTGCTATTTTTCTTTTCTTTTATTTATGTTTATTCTTTCTTTACTATTTTGCATTTTCTTTTAATACCAAATGATTTTTGTTGTAGATGAAACTTGTCACATAAATAATAGGCAATGTTTTGAGCATGCCCACTCAGTTTCAATTTATTTTGAAATTTTTAAATATTTTTTAAATTTTAAATGGATCAATTTAATGTTGATGGTTCTATTTAAATGATACTAAGGGCATTTCAATATTTCAAATGGTGGTGGTTTCTTCATGACAATTACTTAGTGAATATTTGCAACAACACCAACATTTTTTGTACTGTTTGAAGAAATAATAATTTGACTTCTAATTTGAATTTGAATTTGAGTTTGATTTTTTTATCAAGGGGCAATAAGCTTAGCAAAATAAGTTGGCATGACATCATTAGGATGAAATCACTATAGCTTATCTTAGCTTAATTTATCAAGGGGCAATAAGCTTAACTTAATTATAGGGGCGTTATAGTACATGTAGTTTGATAGTGATATGATGTTGACACTTGAGCAAATCTTGAACATACACTTGGATCCCCTCTTAATAGTGTGGAATCCTTGTTTCTAAAAATTTATATAAAATACTCTATGTTTCTTCTCTTGTTGTCATCTTCTTGAGTCATATCTCGTTTGATGTGTCCATGATCCCTACATAATGATGCCAAGGAGACTAATAGCATGTTTATTCACTTAGCAACCATAATTAGTCTCCTATATTTATTTTGTCACCAATACCAAAATATGATTAAAGGCATGATTGCACTTTCACATTTGCTTATTAAATCTATAATCAAAACTTCTTGTTCGTTCCATTTTGATTAGAGATGCATAAAATCACATAATGACCATCAAGAACATTGGCTAAATTAATACCAACATTATCAATAAAGTAACATCATCAGACATAAGGACACCTTTTGGCACAAAAGTTGACATTGATAATAACTTTAAACATAAGTATAAAATTTGTCATTAAGTTCTTAATGAAAATGCTATTGGAAAATATCAATAATATAGATGACATTCAAAGTGGTAATGTCAGTAATATTAATCATCATAGAACTCTCCAAATTATAAGACCACGTGACTTTTGGGAAAAAATCCCTAAACAAAATTCCTTTGTTAAGAGAACCATCATAATTACATAACCAGTATTTAGAGTTTTATGCATATTTTGTTAAGACATAAAAGGCACCAACCACAAACTTTTTTCTTTTGTGCCCAATAGGGATATTGCCCCAACATTATTATAACATATAGTGTGGCACGGAAAAATTGAGCCATGCGACCATCAACATTCTCCTTGAGGTGGCCTGAGCCCATTAATAATGACCACAACATTAAGAAAAAATGGCATAAGAATGAACTCAACATAAACTTCACTCAAATAAAAACGATATTAACATTACCACCACATAAAATTTCCTACCATAAAAATTTAAACATGATTTTAATGTATCTTCAGGCATCAAAAACATATTGTCAATGCAGAAAACATTAATTATAACACAAATCAAATGCACCTTTTGTTTGCCTAAAGAACATAATTTTGGCCCATAATAACCCACGGCATACATATAAATATTTGGACTGGACTAACGTCCAAACGTGTTGTTTTTAAGCATCAGATCCGAACACCTCGTCAATTCTTAGCGGCTGGCCGGAGCGAGCCATGCAAGCTGCATGCGTTCTCCATATGCATGCCCGTAGTAATCAGGTACTATAATTGAAAAAGAATAGTAATCACGTGTGTGTAAGACAAAACTGATGTCAGCGTATTCTTAAATTGAAAATTCAAAATGTTTTGTAGCTCAAATCCTCGGCCGAATTGAAAAACTGTCTTCACATAAAAGATTCGTCGCGACGATACCTTCGAAACTAGATCCCATGTTAGTATGTTTTGACGAAATTTTTTTCGGGTCAAAAGTTACCAGACCTATGCTAAATAAGTTATTACGTTTGTGGTACGTCAGTTATCATCCTATTTACATAAAAAAAATACCGGGGCATAAAAATGAATCCTCTAACATTCTCTCCACATGCAAATGCACCGGAGCACAGGAAAGCCGATGTCATTGTAGATTCTCACTATTACAAAACTATAAAATGTTTTATAACTCAAATTGTCGTTTCTGATTGAAAAATAGTTTTCACGTACAAAATACGCCGCGGGGAGAACTTCGAAACTAGATCCCATGTTGGCATATTTTGATCACTTTTTTGTCAAAAAGTTATCGTAAGTTATCAGTATAGTATATGTATATTAACACGTTATTTATGCAGAAGTGACCGGGGGTGTGTTTTCGGCGACTTCTTTCCCCCGGGTCAATGTTACCGTGGTATTTATACCTAAAGTATCAAGTGTGCAATGCATACATTACCAAGATATTTGCATAGAAGTAACCGGGGTATATTTCAACAACTTTTTATTCAGGTCTAAATTTACCACGGTTTTCGTATCTAAGTTATCAGGTCTGCGATGTGTGAGCTACCATGCTATTCACACAAAAGTTATTGGGAGGAGGGGGGTATATTTCACCAGCAGCTCTCCCCCACCCCTCACCACGTCGCCACAGTAATCAGCGCCGGGGTACATAAGTTATCAGGTCTGTTATGTGTGAGTTGTCATGCTATTCACACAAAAAAATTATTGGACGTATATTTCACCAACAGCCTCGTCTCATCTGGTCGCCAAATTTACCAAGACCACTACTATCAAAAACACCGTCCGATCAGTTTTCTTTAATATTCGCGCAAGGTTGATCACGACGCACATGTGTGTCAGAGTTAGTTGATGCGTACCACGCGAGACCCTTTTCATTTTCCATTTTGACACGAGTTAGTTGATGCACCCCACGCGACACCGTGATAACATCTTACTTATATTACCATGCTATCAGGTCTGTATTACGTTTTGAACAACCGCCTTTTCTCAGATTAAAGTTATCCGTGTGTTTGTATCTAAATTATCAGGTATGTTGTCCTAACATTACCAAGCTATTTATACAGAAGTTATCACGGATGTGTCTTCAAACATTTTTTTCTCAAATAAAAATTATCATTGTGTTTGTATCTAAATTAGCATAATGTTTGTATATAAATTATCATGTCAGCAGTGCATAAAATACGATGCTATTTACACAGAAATTTGCAAGGATATGTTTCAAGCACCCCTCGTGTCAAAATATTACCACCATGTTTCTATCTAAATTATCAGGGTTGCGGTGCATAAATTATCATGTCATTTACACAAAAGTTTTCGGAGTTGTGTTATTCAAAGAGAAAATTTCCTTAGTCAGAGTTATCAGTTCTATTGTGCGTATATTACCCGAATAATCTTGAGTGGACATGCGGCTACCCGCTGCCGAAATCCACACCGCACACACTCTCGTGATTCGTGCACCTTTAATACGCGCGCGATGTATAATGATTCAAAACTCTCGTATAAATTTGTGTATCCCGCGTATTCTCCCCCAGCCGACACACGCAGATGTAGGCCCGTAGGGCAGGAGCGTGGCGTCAAACGGCTAGCTGCAGGAAGTTGGTCGCTGGAGTAATGGGCGACTAAACAGTGCCTTGACGTCTAATCGAGCAGCCACCGTACCTCCCTCTGACCAGCTGCGACCTCATAGCGTGTCCTCTGGATTTACTAAACAAAAAAACCCATCGTAGAGCAAACGACGGCAGGACGTAGCACAGGATAAGAGGGGCTATGGTGCCCGCGGCCACACGTGATCCGTCGTCACTTGGTCGCATTAACCCGTCTCCACTTCATTTTTGAATTTCTCCACCGCTCCGCTTTGTAAGAAAATTGGTACGCCATAACTCGCTGTAATTATCCCAGTGTCATTAAAAAAGGTTGGCTGGTACGTTACGAGAGCAACACCCACGCTATTTGCACAGAAGTTATCGAGGGTATTGTTACACCCGCGAGTGGAAGATAGAAAAAGTACCCTGTACTAATGTGCGCTATTATGCAACCCAACACTAGTAGACTTTAAAAGGTGAAAAAACAACCACTAGGCCATGCGTCAACTTTTATTTTTGATAAGAAATGGCATGTGTTAATTACAATGCCAAAAAATTGGATTTATTTACATAACAGGAAATAGTTTGACATCAAAGTTGAGTCAGCTGGCTTGGTTGTTGTCTTTTCTAGCAGCCTGCGTCGTGGGTTCGAATCTCACTCCAAACACTTTATTTTTTCTTCTAGCGATCAACCTGCATGCGGGAATAGAAATCCGGCGGAAAAAGAGGAACGAGCAGGTGCGTAGGATTCGGATCTTACGTCGCACAACTCGTCTGCACCTGTTACTAAATTCCTACCGGCAGGAATTTAGCTTTCCCGTAAATATTTCTCTTTAAATGTATCCTGACATAGTTTATGGAACATTTTTGTTTCACTTAAATACTACTCCCTCCGTAAACTAATATAAAATCATTTATAGATTACTAAAGTAGTGATCTAAATGCTCTTATATTAGTTTATAAAAGGAGTAGTACATTACTACTTAGAAAAAGAAAAGGGTCATATCGTAGAAAATGCACTCATAAACATAAGGCCCCGAAGGAATAATTTCGGTAGCCCGTTACAGTTTAAGGCAGCAGCAAAAAACGTTTAGAAGGGAAAAAAACATAGCCAGCGGATTGTGACATCCCGGGCAGCAGTCCACGGCCAGAATTTGGCCCGTGAAGCCGCCGCAGCCCGCCTGGTACTCTGAGTCGCTCTCGGCCGTCCGATTGAATTGGACAGTCCGCATCGCTATCTCGGCCGAAAGCCCGAAACAAAAGTGTTGTTGGCCGGAAACCTAGCTCGTTCACTCTTTCCTCCCCGATTCATCCGGTGCGGCGATTTCGGTGACGTGAGCGCCGGCGGCGGATCTTGTGGTGCTGACGACGTCGTGGGAGGTGCGGATGCCCTTCACACGTGCACATCCGTAAGTTTTCCGCCGGCTACCTTCCCGCACGTCATCCAGAGACGGCAGCGCCGCGGCGACGATGCCCACGACGGGATCTCGATGACTTGATAGTTGTGATGACAACCTGGAGGTTGGCCGTGATGTTGGAAAACAGAAGGAAAATTACAATGATAGCAGGCCAGGGACCAGTGAGATGAGCAAAATAGCAATGGCTTTCATCGCAGGATTGACCGCTGGCAAGAACTGGGTTCAGCCTTTGATCAGCAAAAGAAGCATGGAACCTTTCATCATCACGAAAAGAGGGGTGGAATCTTTGATCATCAGCAGAAGAAGCGCCGAACCTTTGATGGTGCCATTGCTACCTGACTCTCTAGGATCTGCACATGCAACTGGTTTGGGTCAGGTGCTGTCATTGGTACCTGATGATTCTTCGATGTCTTCACATGAACGTGGTTTGGATCCGATGCTGCTGCCAGTGATATGTGGAGAAGCTTCATCTGGACCAGATTTGGGTGAGGTGCAAGGACTGATCAGTGCGAGTGAAACTACTTTGATTGGGAATTCGCCCGAGGAAGATATTCTTAACTTCATCAACAAATCTATCCCCTCAGAACCATATTTTTGTACAGGCGAGACTCTCTTCAATATTTCTTCTATCCAAACAAATTTGTGCTTGATAAAGACTATCGTAATTTATGATTATCAAGGTGGTACTTTAGTCTACAAGTCCAAGGAAGGAGAAAAGGACCAGTTTATTAAAAGGCGCTCCATTTGGTTATCAGAGAATATAGGAAGAAAACCTTCTGATTTCATCGTATGATATTTATTCATAAACCTAACTAAATCATCCTTTTCTTTTATTTAGTGATTGTGGTGAATTTACTGCTGATGTTTTTATAATATATATATATATATATATATATATATATATATATATATATATGCAGGACTCTCTTGTTCTCAAAGGCCCGAGCCGTCCCATGACTGCTGATGATGGGTGGTTGATCTTTGAAATTGATGTTCCGGTAAAATCATCTTTCGAGCCTGAAGTTGACCCTGATATACCTGGGATAGTATTCGAGACCACGTTATTGTTGGATGATGATTACCTTGACATACCCATGTGCAGTTTGATTTCTATCAGAGGTGGCTTTGTGAACATCACATCACATCAGTGACTTTCAGCAATGCGGTTCGTTCTACAATCCGATTTCGACTTTGTTCTCACCAAGATAGCAGCTTTTATGTGCGCCCTAAAGTGGAGGGAGAGCTTGTATTATCTGTTGAAAACAATCCAGCTGGCTTCACTATTTTCAAAACTCAAGTTGAGGATGATGATGTTCATTTGGTGAGACTACAGAGTGGCACAGCAGTATTCGAACTTCCCTTGACTCGGCATCTTCTTGCACTGCCTCTAGGATCTCATGTACGTGTCTTGGGGACTTTGAAACTAGCGACTTTGAAAGTGTTTGTAGATCAGTATCTGCTGCTCGACAAGAATGTTGTAAGGGCTGGATGGACTGTCGAAACAGGCCTGGATGCTGCTATATGCAGTGGAGGAGACAGGGGGGGGCCAGCAGGGGCCCTGGCCCCCCTTGACATTAGGAGTTTGCTACTAATTCACTGATGAACAGTGCATGATTAGCAATTTTTTTATGCTTAAAGTCTATTTTTTCTATGCTTTGGCCCTCCTCAACCTATTTTGACTGCAATCGGCCCCCCTAATTCAAATTTCCTGGCTCCGCCACTGGCTATATGCATTGAGGCAAGTTCTTTTTTCTAGAGCTCTAGTTATAGGAGTGCTTAACGGGCAATCTGGAATTACTGTACCGATTATTATTTTCTGACCTGAACTTGTACTAGTTTAATTAGCCCCAATGTAACGGATTTGGTGACCATGTGCGGATGAAATAATGCTTAGTTATTAAACTAAATAACCACCATGTCAGCAGCAATATTTGGTATCTATCTATCTCATTGATTGTCAGTGGAATGTCCACTGTAGTCAACCTCACCAAATGCTTATCTTTCTTACTTCTAAAGATTTGAGTTGGCAGTGACTTCACCCACCCATGTACCCTCTTACACGTAGGACCCAACAAATTTTTCCCTATAATAATAAAGCGGATATTGCTTCTGCCCGCTCACCATCACGGTGCTTTTGTAGAAAAGCCCGTATGATTTTGTGTATTCAACCCGCAATCCATCATTGATCTGCCTAAAATAACGATTCACTGGAGAAAATACCCGTACGCATCTGGCTCCTGGCCTCGACCCTGGCCTGGCCGAGCCAAATCCCCCTTGATTGATACATAGCAGCGATATAATCTTCTTGATGATCTTGTGTGCCAAATCTTACATGGACAGTTTGATTGTGTGATACATTGTGTGTGATCCAGCGATATAATTAAGTGAGTAGTGCTGCTATGTATAGAGAAGAGAGAATGATGACAATACAAAGTGAGTAAGAGAGTGTGGGTGATTAATGAAGGGGTATAGGCTTGGTACTACTACATAGTACATACATTGTACAAATAAGGAAGTGGGTAGTGTGCTATCTTTGATGTCAAAAAGGAAGATTTCTTTCGTGACTCGTGTAATGGTGAATCGATGACCTAAGGATCATATGAATGATTGATGAAGGATAACATGCATATTCAGTTCTCCTCTCAATTTTTGTGGTGCCAAGCTTGATCTTTATCCAACTATCCGACTGAAAGTACCTTTGAAAGAACATGCGGTGCTCCCATGTTTGGTTTTGGTAATTGATGACAATCTCTATGGACTAATGGTTGCCTTGAGTTATATTTGAAGGTTTTGTCCATAGGCTTTTCTTGGAGTACATGTGTTGGTTTCAAGGAGAGTTTGTGTCGACCAAGGTGCTATTCAAGGAATTACCTAAAGATTGGTCTTGTGAGAGGTTGATCAAGACTAACTCAAAGAGTGAATCAAGTTGATCAACCCACAAAGCATAGAAGATGTACCGAGACGGATCAAGTGATCCCATGGTATGGTAAGCATTCTCAATTACGCTTTGTGTACTAACCCATGGTCTTCGTGAGGGTTCTTTGTGGGGTTAGGTTGCGGTGTGCAAGTTCAAGTGGAGCATCACGAAGAGATCAAATGCTTGAAGCTTGCCGTCCTTTGTGGTGACAATGGACTTGTGAAGATGTGCGGAAGAGTGGCTCACCCATAGTGGAGTATGGGGGAGCAATCAACTAGTCTTCATCGAGTCAACACAATCAAGAAAGGTTGCGGTGTGCAAGTTCAAGTGGAGCATCACGAAGAGATCAAATGCTTGAAGCTTGCCGTCCTTTGTGGTGACAATGGACTTGTGAAGATGTGCGGAAGAGTGGCTCACCCATAGTGAAGTATGGGGGAGCAATCAACTAGTCTTCATCGAGTCAACCCAATCAAGAAAGGTGGTCCAACTTGAGGGAGTCAAGTTCGTCATCATCTAGCTCAAGTGAACCATGTGCAAGGAAAAAGTTTTCCCTTGGTAGGTTTTCTATTTTACCGGTCTCATGATGGTAGTTGGGAGACCGGGTTATAGGATCGATTGCCGTACTATCAAGGGGGGCTCTCGATGAGTAGCTTGATCGTATCGTTCAT
This sequence comes from Triticum aestivum, assembly GCF_018294505.1. Taxonomy (NCBI): domain Eukaryota; kingdom Viridiplantae; phylum Streptophyta; class Magnoliopsida; order Poales; family Poaceae; genus Triticum; species Triticum aestivum. The sequence continues at coordinate 36,503,580 of NC_057797.1, read as the reverse complement.
AGAGAGCTCAAACCATTGCATCCTTGCATCATCTTTATTGGTTCTTGTTTGGTTCTTCTCTTTGTGAGTTTTGGAGCTTATGGTCATCTTGGTGACAAGCTCGAGTTCATCAAAACGAAGTCCACTCGCATCTTCTATGATGTTTTCGATGTTGGAGGTTTTTGCCGGTTCTTCTCGGTTGGAGATTTCTCTCCTCTATTTGTTGGCATACCTTTGTGAGTTTCGCTGCTTTGATGCTAGTCGTCGTCTTGTATCCAACAAGCTTGAGTTTGCTCAATTCGGAGCTCATATGCAGAAGTTATGGCAGTTTTGGTTTTTCGTGGAGTTTACTTGCTTTCATGGAAGTGGCATAAGGATGGCGCCAGCGGTAGTACCACTGGGCCGGAGCGGCAGTACCGCTCATCGCCACAAGCGGTAGTACCGCTGTCCCACAGCGGTAGTACCGCCCATGGCTATAAGCGGTAGTACGGCTCCGGTTCCGCGCTGGTACCGCCTCGACTCAAAATGTGGTTTTCTTGTGTCGGGTTCAGCGGCAGTAGGAGCGGTAGTACCGCTCATGTGTGGTAGTACCGCGGTACCACCACCCCTAGTGCCGCTCAATGGCACTCCTCTCTGTTCCTTCTCCCTGTGCTCGTGGTAGGCACTGTGCGCGGTCCCAGCGGTAGTACCGCCGGGCCGGAGCGGCAGTACCGCTTATCGCCGCATGCGATAGTACCGCTCTCTCATATGGCTCTTCCTCGCACTATGTTTCACTCCGCTCTCCGTGTTCTACCGCCCGAGCGGTAGTACCGCTCCCCTGAGCGGTAGTACCGCTCGTGCGCGGACTGAGCACATAACGGTTGGATTCGGGAGCTCCTATAAAAGGGGGTCTTCTTCCCCATTCAACCTTATCCTTTGAGCTCGTGTTCTTCCCCCATTGTTGACCTTCTTCGAGCTTGCTAACTCTCAATCCCTCCATGGATTCTTGCTAGTTTTTGAGGGAAAAGAGAGAGGAGATCTAGATCCACATTTCCACCAATCACTTTCTCCTCTATGTGAGGGGAACCCCTTGGATCTAGATCTTGGAGTTTTTGGTGTTTTCTTTCTTGTTCTTCCTCTCATTTTCCTCCCTAGCATTAGTTTCTTCGGTGTGATTTGAGAGAGAAGGACTTGGGCACTCCGTGTTCCCTTGCCATTGCATTTGGTGCATCGATTTGAGTTCTCCATGGTGATACGTGGAAGTGATGTTTGAGAAGCTTATTACTCTTGGGTGTTTGGGCACCCTAGAGCTTGTTCCTCTTGGGTGCCTTGGCGCCCTAGACGGTTGGTGGTGTTCGGAGCTCAATCATTGTGGTGTAAAGCTTCGGGCAATCATCGGGGTGTCCAATTAGGTTGTGGAGATCGCCCCGAGCAATTTGAAGGGTACAGGTGACCGCCCTCAAGGATTGCCAAAGTGTACGGGTTCCGTGACTGCCCCCAAGGGTTGCCATTTGTACGGGTTCGGTGACCGCCCTCAAGGGTCCCTTAGTGGAAACACGACATCTTGCATTGTGCGAGGGCGTGAGGAGATTACGGTGACCCTAGTGGCTTCTTGGGGAGCATTGTGCCTCCACAGCGCTCCAAACGGAGATTAGCATCCGCAAGGGTGTGAACTTCGGGATACATCGTCGTCTCCGCGTGCCTTGGTTATCTCTTACCCGAGCTCTTTACTCATGCACTTTACCTTGTGATAGCCATATTGGTTCTTGTCATATATCTTGCTATCACCTAGTAGTTTATCTTTCTTAGCATAAGTTGTTGGTGCACATAGGTGAGCCTAGTTGTTGTAGGTTTTGTGCCTGACAAATTAACCGCTAGGTTTATTCCGCATTTGTTCAAGCCTAAACCGTAATTATTTTAAAAGCGCCTATTCACCCCCCTCTAGGCGACATCCACGATCTTTCAACCTTCTAATCACTATTGAACACATATGTTAGTTAGTTAGACTATATACACTACATAAAATGCAAAAATGAGATACAGAACAAAATCGTGTTCATATATGTCGGGGCGACAGATAAATCAATCTCCTTTCAAGTTCCAAAACAACAACCTTCATGTTCGTACATGTGTGTATCAAGGATGCACGGATCCATTGGCATGCGCACCACACATCCCTTCACTAATTCCATCAATGTCATACCTAACAAGGTAAGTATGATTTCCTAATCCCTAGTTTCTTAATAGATCTTTGATCATTGATCCCTAATGTCGTCATATTTTACTGATTCTATAAAAGATCTCAAACAGGAATACGTAGCATGATTTAGATGGAACCATTTTTTGGCTACAATTCCTATAACTTCCCTTGTCAATTTAATAAAATTACATGTGTGGTGGAGGTTCTAACCTATTACGGTTTACATTGTCAAGATTCTTCAAGATCCTCCGTCGATCCTCACTATCTTTGAAACAATCTGATTTTCGTGTCATTGCTAAACATATTTATATATTTGGTGTGCTAGATTTTCTGATATATAAGAGGAAGCTATACGACAATCATGCTCATTGCTCAAATTGGTATGGATAAGATCGAGTTTATTTAGTAAATATTTATGCTTGACAGATACAAGGATCCCTCTTCCACTACTAGGGAAAAGCTTACCCGTAGCGCTGGTTTTTGAGCTACCAGTAGCGCGGGCACCAGCGCTACTGCTATGGCGCTACAACTATTTTGTAGCAGTAGCGCGGTTTTAGGCCGGCGCTACTGGTATGTTCAAGTACTAGTAGCGCGTTTTCAGGCCCGCGCCACTGCTAACATTTATGTTTTTTTAGCATTTTGGCGGTGTACATGTTTAAACAGATATATCTTTTATACAATAACAACTCATCATGAACTAGCTGTTTAAATAGCATATTCATTACCACTTGTCATCACCATCAAACAATGTTCGTCAATGAGACATCATATAACAAGTTGGTCAGTAGTCATAATCACAACTCCTCCTCATCATCATCAACTTTAACACATTGTAGCACATAATAACACATTCTAGCTATGACCTACTCCTCTCATAGGACCTACTCTACCCTCTCATAGGTAAAATATCCTAAAACAAGATAGGCATTGACGCTGCATTAAGGAAAATTGACTCTCCATAATAAAGAACGGAGATCATCATGTCTCCAAGTCTTGGCCTACGCACAATGTTGCTTCCAAGTAGCTCTCTACGATGGTTCAAACATTTCTTGAAATCATTTATTATCATGGCTTCCTCGCTTTTAGAAATCCGGTATGGGCAGGAGTGATGTGGATACTGCGGCTGACCTAGCCGTGGTGGTCGTAAGCTCATAACATTAACGCGACCTATCATCAACATCAGACGAGGCACACAATCCATCGGGATTTTCTGTTCAAAAACATAGTAATAACTTTGTAGTTAGCAATATAGTTTAATTTTAGAAGAATTTATGCAAAAGATGCGCGGATGTTGTAATAGTAGAAAATTTTACCATGATATCTCCATTGATGTTACCGTAGTTCAACACGTTCACTAGTGGCACGTATTGACCATAATGTGGAGGAGTTTCATAATAGCTATTGTAATTCTCAATATCAGTAAAAAATGCGATAAGACCATCTTGCTCCTTATAAGTTAATTGTGCTTCATCATTGTAGTAGTAGGTTCGGTCTACCATTTTCCATACATTTTTTGAAGAATGAAAATAAGTTGTCAATGGAAATAAGCTGTCAATGGAAATAAGCTGTCAAATATTTTGAAATAAACAATATAAATTACTTAGTAAATATGTTTAAGAAACTCACACAGCGATGGGACTGGAAGCGTGTCAACAAAGACCCAAATGGTCATATCATTTTCGTCGTTGTCAGGATCACCAAGATCGAAGGTGAGAAGCATACCCTCATGAAAATCATACGCCTTGCAAAGGGCTTCCCAATTCAAGCAACCAAAATTCGATGAGTTCACATAATTGTATAGATTTACAGCAAAATCATAACCATGATGGGTCCTTAGTTGAATTATCTTTGTTTCCATTCTTTCATGATCTTCAAAACCCATCTTCTCCAAGACATAGTATCTTGCATGGCATGGGATAAGCTAGTCGAATTGTAAAAGACGGAAATTACACGTTGAAGAAGCAGAGAAGTCGTGCAAAAAATAACAAAAAACACTTGTCATCGTTGCGTACCGTTTCAACATCGAAGGTCTCTTGGAGCTTGATGCTGAAACGCCGACCTTCTACCAGGTGAGGCCTGTCGCACAGACCGCGCTCATCTTCGCAGTACTCGCACATAGCGAATTCCCTTTCATTGTCAGACATTTCCTAATAGGTAATTAATAATCCATCATCGAATACATATATAGTAGTTTGTAGCAAAGATCATCATATAACAACTAAAACACCTAAAATTTATAGTTTGTTGTAGTTTGTAGCAAAGATCATCATATAATCCATCATGAATACATATATAGTAGTTTGTAGCACAAACCGCGCTCATCTTTTGCATTCAATAAGCAAATAACTAATAGGTAATTAATAATCCATCATCGAATACATATATAGTAGTTTGTAGCAAAGATCATCATATAATATCACTAATACATCTTGAATAATAGCTCCTCTAGGTTCAGTGGGCCGCGGTGGACACCCAAAAAGAAGGAACCATCACCGGATCATAGCTCCGGTGAGATCCCTAAAGAATCTACCAGGTATTTGGAGAACCGGCCGTTCGCCAACGCAACCAAGTAGCGCTGGACGTGCGCGTTCTCCTCCGTGACACGGTGCTGTACCACCTGCGCGGGGGACTCAAGCCTCTCCACCGATGCAGGCCCACGTGACCGCCACCAAAGAAGCTCTGGGTCGACAACGGGCTAACTCCTCACTAAGCTGTGCTCACCAGAAGGTAGCACAACCCAGTACCAGCCCGACGGAGCCCAGTCCCGGACATGGCCCCTCGGCTCAACCAGGAGTCCTCCGCCGAGTCGACGACGAGGATGCGGGATAGGCATCGTCGACATCGAGAACAAAATGCTTAATTATGAAAACAAAATTAATAAACACTTAGCAAAATTTGGCATGACTTTTGCTAAAAACAGGACATATCGAGCGCCTGAAATTTGCAAGAACGTAAATGAATTGACATTTCTGGCAAAACATAGGCCACTCGGAAAAATATGACATGTCCAAAATATGACATGTCCACTGCAAATTTGCATATAACAAGAAAAATTGCTTTAACTAAAAAAATAACAACAATTGCTTTAACTAAAAAAATACCTAGAATTCTGTTAACTACACCTAAAGCAACTAAAACATCTAAAATTCTATTAACTACACCTGAAATAACTAAAACACCTAAAATTCTGTTAACTACACCTAAAACAACTAAAACACCTAAAACTCTTTTAAATACACTTAAAGCACATAAATTCTCACTAGTAGAAAAAGGGTCAAATGTGAAGCACATTAGTGCCGGTTTGAATTTGAGCCGGCACTAATGTGACCATTAGTGCCGGTTCCAACGGCTAGGCGGGCGGGCATCATTAGTACCGATTCGTGGGTAACCTTTAGTACCGGTTCATGCCACGAACCGGTACTAATGAGGCTGTGTCAGGCTATGGTCAGTCTGGGGCCCCCACGAAGACCTTTAGTACCGGTTCATGCCATGAACCGGTACTAGAGTTTCTTTGTAAGCTGATTTTTAGTCCCACCTCGCCAAGAGAGAGGCAGTATGAGCGGTTTATAAGCCGTGAGTGCACAGACAATGACTAAGAGTTGCAATGCTCACCTGCATGTTGATTAGCTTCAAGCCTTGCGGAATAGCATAGATTGCACTGAGCTATGTGCAGTGCAGTCTACACTATTCCGAATGGCTTGAAGCAAATTAACCAGCATTGCACCTCTTTTTTATTTTTAATAACTTATTTGAACTCCGGACTTCTTTTGTGTTCAGTATGCAGCATTCAAAGCGACGTCATCAATTTCCAACATGTTCTGACATCATTTGTTGTTTTTCGGTCATTTACCTAATTGTTTAGAGAGCTAAATGACCGTGAAATTGAAAATCACTACAAAATGAATCCTGAAAATGTTGAAACTTGGCATGGTATCATCATATCACCCGCATAGCATGCGCGAAAGAGTAGAGAGGGTCACGGCAAAAACTGGACGCACTTCGTGTACAAACTGGACAACTCTTTCAGAGTATCAGGGTTTCGGACGAGAACTCATCTGTTACATGGCCACTTCAATGTTTTTTAAACTTATTTGAACTCCGGACTTCTTTTGTGTTTAGTATGCAGCATTCAAAGCGACGTCATCAATTTCCAACATGTTCTGACATCATTTGTTGTTTTCGGTCATTTACCTAATTGTTTAGAGAGCTAAATGACCGTGAAATTGAAAATCACTACAAAATGAATCCTGAAAATGTTGAAACTTGGCATGGTATCATCATATCACCCGCATAGCATGCGCGAAAGAGTAGAGAGGGTCACGGCAAAAACTGGACGCACTTCGTGTACAAACTGGACAACTCTTTCGGAGTATCAGGGTTTCGGACGAGAACTCATCTGTTACACGGCCACTTCAATGTTTTTTAAACTTATTTGAACTCCGGACTTCTTTTGTGTTTAGTATGCAGCATTCAAAGCGACGTCATCAATTTCCAACATGTTCTGACATCATTTGTTGTTTTTCGGTCATTTACCTAATTGTTTAGAGAGCTAAATGACCGTGAAATTGAAAATCACTACAAAATGAATAGAAAAAAATAAATAATGCAGAAAAGAAAAAACTATGTAAAAAACTACTCAAAAATAAATAGAAGAAAATAAATAATACAGAAAAGAAAAACTATATAAAAAATTTGTTGGCGCGCTGTCCAGTGGGGCTGCCAGGCCTAGGGTGTGCAAATGCAGGCCCAGAAGGGCCATCAGGCTCACAAGGCAGCGCGCCCTAATTAATTAGGCCAAGAAGCCTGCTATATAGAGGAGTCGAAGAGGTAGCCGCGGCTGGGTTTATAAACCAGTGCGGCTGCCCTTCGCCCGGCGAGGTGGGACTAAACTTTGGGGTGGCAGCGCGAGACCTTTAGTACCGGTTGGTGGCTCCAACCGGTACTAAAGACCACCCTTTAGTACCGGTTGGAACCACCAACCGGTACTAAAGGCCTGCTCTTCCCGCCTCTTGGCCTGGCCAAAGTTGGCCTTTAGTACCGGTTGGTGGCTCCAACCGGTACTAAAGGCCTCTCCTATATATACAACACTTACAAAAATTCAGTTAGATCTCCCCACTTCTTTTGTCTCCAACCTCTCACGCGCCGCTCGAACCCGTCCTCGCCGCCCGTCGCCCGTCGTCTGTCGTCGTTGTCGCTGTCCACGCCGCCGCTCGTCGTCTTCGCCGTCTCGCGCCGCCACCCCGAACGCCGCGCGCCGCCGTCCGTCGTCGTCCTGCCGCGGTCCCGTACGTCTCTCGCTCTCGCGTATACCCGCCGCGCCGCCGTCCGTCATCGTCGCACCCGGCCCGTATGGCGGCGCCCCCGCCCGTACGTACGCCGCCGCCCCCGCCCCGTACGCCGGTGCCCCCGCTTGTACGTACGGGGCGGTGGCGTACGGGGCTGTACACATACACACATACACACACATGCATATATACGTACGCACTACACACACACACACATATACACACATACACACACACACACACACACATTTTTTTACTTATTTTCTGTTTTTTAGAAAAGTTAATTAGATGATCGAATGTTTGATTAATGTCGAATGTTAGATGAATTAGCTAGATAGAAAATTGTCGAACTAGAGATTTGAACTAGTTGAATAATTAATATAACTAGTTTATTTTTAGTAAGAAAATTATCGAACTAGTTTATTTAGGTATATGAGATTTGAACTAGTTCAATAATTAATATAACTAGTTTATTTTTAGTAAGAAAATTGTCGAACTAGTTTATTTAGGTATATGAGATTTGAACTAGTTCAATAATTAATATAACTAGTTTATTTAGGTATATGAGATTTGAACTAGTTCAATAATTAATATAACTAGTTTATTTTTAGTAAGAAAATTTAGGTATCTGAGATTTGATGATCTAATTAAAATATTATTTGTTAATGAATTTTTCTGTTTATTTAATTTTTTATATATTTTGAGTTTATATAAATGTTAGATTAATGTCGAATGTTAGATGAATTAGATAGAAAAGTTAAATATATAGTAATGTCAATTGTTAGAGATGAATATAGTTAGATATATTAATGTCAAATGTTAGATGAATATATATTTGGCTAGATATTAATTAATGTTAGATAGTAATAGGTGTTTAATGTTTCACCTATATGAACATAGGAAATGTCATCTGACGACGAAAAAGATTTCATTATGTGCGAACACTGTGAAGACCAGCGCGGCCTGTGCGACAGAAATTTCCTTGTTGATGGTAGGCGCTTCAGCATCAAGCTGGATGAGACATTCGAAGTTGATACAGTAAGTCACTTTGTCAATTATTATTTGAATGCAAAACTTATGCTTCATTTGCTTCAACTTATAATTTTAAATTTTCACTATTCTACTAGCGCATCCCCTGCCATGCAAGAATTTTTGTCTTGGATAAGATAGGTTTTAGTGCTATAGATGATATGGAGGTAAAGAGAGTTTACTTAAAGACGGAGCATGGGTATACTTTCAACGTCAAATTATATAATGGAGACACATACACCCATTTTGAATGCAAAACTTGGCAAGCACTATGCAAGGCTTATGCATTGAGCCTGGTATGGTTGTCACCTTTGATATTCGTCCGGAAGATGATATTGAAGGTAATATAGACATCTGGGTCGATGTGCAAACGCCTCTAGTTCTACCATTATGTGAGTTTTTCTCAACCATGCATGCATATGTTTATGTCTTTGATACAGTTTATTCAAAAATAGTTGACAACTAATTTTTATTGTCAGCTTATTTCGGTTCAAGCAAACATGTCCGGCGCTTGGTAGACAGGACCTACTACTGCCCCGGGGCTCAACTAAACTGCGAGGAGATAAGTCATTATGTTTCATGGCTTGAGGATCTTAATACTGTCAAGACAAATTTTTTTCCTGAACTTAGAAATGTTAGTACTCAAAACGTGCGACTAATGGTGATCGTATTGAACTACGGTCACATCTATAATCGAAAGATGGTAAGATTTTAACTATTTGTCCTTAATTAGTGCATCTTTTGCATACACTGTTTTTGAAGCTAAACTTTCATTGCTTAGTATATTAATTACTATACGATGTTCTTCAACAAGGACTTCCGATGACAGTTGTGCCTCAGTGGATCGAGACTAAAGGTGACATGTCAATGGTTAGCTTACGGCCAAGATATCCTACATTGCACATGAGTGCATTCAGGATTTCTGAAAGCGAAGAATGCTTAATAGTGAAAGATTGGAGCAAAATTGTTAACGATCGCAGAGAAGTACTAGGGGGCAGCAAGGAGAAGCGCAACCCAAGATTAGGAGACAGATTCATCTGCATGCTCCAGTATGATGAATCAGGAGAGCTATACATGTTCTATGCTATTCTACCTGAGAGGGAGCAGCACTAGTTCATGCTCTTAATTAGTGTCTCATGTCCGTGTCCTGAACTTCGATGTTGGTGATGATTATGTTGAACTTGATGATATTTTGCTTCTGTTACAAAGTGAATGTTTCCTCTTTAAGCTAGCCAGTGTTGGTGATGATTAGATAGCTAGCGGTAATGACTATGATGATTAAATAGTGGTAATTAGACGACTACGATGATTTTTAGCTAGATAGAGTTTATTTATTTATTAATATGCGATGATGATGATGATGATGACGACAACTACAACTCATTATAATGTAAAACAATCCTAAATTAAATTGATAACACAAATTTAATTGAAAAATACAAAATAAAACAAAAATCCACAAACATTTAGTACCGATTGGTGTTACCAACCGGTACTAAAGGGCTCCCGGCCCCCGAAGCTGGCTCGTGCCATGTGGTTTCCCTTTAGCACCGGTTCGTGCTGAACCGGTACTAAAGGGGGGGCCTTTAGTGCCCACACTTTAGTGCCGGTTATGGAACCGGCACTAAAGGGCCTTACGAACCGGTGCTATTGCCCGGTTCTGCACTAGTGTCTATTAACTATACCTAATTAAAAACCTAGCTAAATTTCTGTCCTAACTTTAAAACCTAGCTAAATTTAAAAACCTAGGGTTCATACGAATTAACTAGGGTTCATACCTAATCTGTCCAAGCAAGGGTTCGATCAAAACCTAAATTATTCGAATAACCTACATTTTTTCAACTACATAGAATTCAAAATAACTACTCTAATAACTATAACTAGGGAGGGAGAGAGGAGGAGGAAGGAGGGAGGAGTACCTCTCGGTGGAGGAGGGCCGGCGCGGGAGGAGAGCCGGCGCGGGGGCCGAGGCGGCGGGCAGAGGAGGGAGGCCGACGCGGGGGAGCTGGGCGGCCGGCGGGGAGGAGGGCTGGCGCGGGCGAGGGCGGCCGACGCAGGGAGGAGGGCCGGCGCGGGGGACGGCAGTGTGCGGGGGTCGACGGCGGCGCGCGGGGGATCGAGGGAGGAGTGTGGGAGTGTGAGTGAGAGTGAGGCCGGCCGAGCCGGGGGCGCGGGGGGAGGTAGTGGGCCTAATAGCAGCGCGTGCAACGGGCCAGCGCTACTGTTAAGCCCACTAGCTGTAGCGCTGGTTGGACGACAGGCGCTGCTGCTATTTTTTGACCGGGGGTGTGGTGTATTACACTTAGCAGTAGCGTGGGGCTATGTAATAGGCGCTGCTGCTAACTGATACCAATAGCGCTCTTTATAGCCAGCGCTACTACTAACTAGTACTAGCGTGGGGTTATAAACAAACGCTACTGCTAAACTTCTATCTATAAGCGTTTTCCTAGTAGTGTTCGGCCTTTCTTTTATCCATCCTCTGCAGGTCGCCAGCACTTGTCAATCTTTGCTGCCTTGACTTGCCACCGACGTCGCTGGTTGGGCCGAAGGGTACAGATCATCGTGCGGCCCAGTGCATGGGCGCAGAGGCGAAGATCCTAGAGCTTGGTGACGTGTGTGTGTGCGCACGTGTGCGCGTGCACGTGCGCGTGCGTGCGTGCGTGTGTGTGTGTGTGTGTGTGTGATGTTTTTTTTCCTCCCGTTGCGACGCACCGATCGATTTATACGTGCATCTGTTAATTTACTCTGATTTTTTTCCAGTTGTCAAACATTAACTGGATTGGTTCGTGGATATGCAGTGTGACAAGTCGTGTGAGATGAAGGTGGTGGACTGTCTCAATGTGAAGCCAAGTATTGTGGTGGATTGGCCATGGTTGATGGTAGACCGGTAAGAGTAAAAGTTTGAGCTGTCAAATTTCGTGTGATCAATCTCCTGGATGGTCAAACCTGAAAAGTTCAGTGAGATTCAGATAACATACGGATGCCTTTTCTGCCTACAATGCTATAATCACGCCAACTATGCGCATGGAGTACTAGAGATGATACAAAAATTGCTTGCAGATAGGCAGCTGGGTGCATGCAGAATTGTCGAGGCCGAAGCCAACGCTATTCTGGTTGTACTGAATGAATTGTTTAATGTATTCTGAGGTTCCCTCGTGGTGGAGATCGACTGTGCAGTGGGGAAAGGAGCTACATGCTGATTCTGTAAGCAGATCGTTGTCCTACCCAATTATAGTTGATACTAAATCTGCGCTGAGAATTTTTAGGAATATCACATCACGACAGTCAGAAGGACAAACAATGGGCCGGTCATGAACTAGCCAATGTTGCCAAAGCTCATGGAGACCTTATGGTTGCGGATGGTGTCCGGGACCAACTACATGATCTGCTTCGGAAGGAACACGGTGCAGCCTTGATGTCGTCCTTAGTCTTGATGTAATCCTCAAAAAAGATATTGCTTGTAGATAGGTTATACATGAACATGCATCTTGTGTCTGTGTTCAGATGTTTTCCTTACTATTATGGCTAAAAACCTCAGCAGATAGTGACTGAAGTTTGTTGGTTTTACTCAACTCGGTGCTGCTTGATTGGTACTAAATCATGATGAGGGTGACCATGATAGCTGGTGTTGAGTATAGGTATATGAACTGAATTTTCCATTGTGCCCAAAATAACACATTGGATTCTTTCTATTTGCTGCTACCATTTTTCAAAGTGAGAACAAAATGATGCAAATGACTCTCATTGTGTAGACATATGTAATCTTAGTTTTTTACTATGTAAACTATGATAGGAGTAGGCCCACATAAATGTGTATCCATTTTTGCTTTCTATTGATCTGTGACGAAGGGGATGTGCTGGACTGAGTGGCCGTTCTATTGAAACAAAGGGGTGGAACTTGCAATATTTGAATCAATAGAGGTTATCTTTCATATGGATTTTATTATTAGATACTTGCAGATGTGTGTCACTTCCTTAGATCATGTTTGATTCTTAAAATTTTAGATGTTTCATATATAACCATCAATTATATTTATGCAACTGGCAGTCCCTGTACATTCTTTTTTATCTGCTCTAAAACATATTTCGGTTTATAAGCATCATACATGTCATTCTATAAGTAAGATTATGAGTTGATCCAGTGCCGAAAACAAATCAGTTGAACATGTTTGTTCTAGCAGTTTTATGCAACAATTCAGGTGTGTATGAAGTTTTAGTTGAGAAATGGCTGGGATGTCTATTGTTGTTTGTATACTTACATTATAAAATAATTTGTGGTAGCAAACATGTTAACCAGGGCGCAAGTTTTGTTTATACATAATTTCAGAAGTACTATTAATTTTTTGGCTGATTTCTTGAACTAAATAATGGCTAAAGTTTTTTGAACCAATTATTTGTGAGCTACGAAGGAGAACAAATATGATTCACGGTATATTGTAATTAAGAAAGAAGAGTGATTTAACGGTAAAGAAATTATTCCCTCCGTCTGGAAATACTTGTCGGAGGAATGGATGTATCCTCTGACAAGTATTTCCGGACGGAGGGAGTACAAGATAAGCATTCCACCACTACAATATTTTTTTTTTTGAATTTTCACCACTACAATATCTATGTCACTAAGCCTGATTTTCGCACCTTGCATTCTCCCGTTGCAAAAAAGCCCCTGTCATTTTATGTATTCAACCTGCAGTCATATTTAAGCTGAGAAAACGTTTCGTTTTTTGCAAAAGAATCCTGAACAGAGGCTATGGTTAACATATCTGCAAGTGAAGCGACTGAAACTAATTGGGGCATTGACATATCTGCAAGTGAGATCTAATGTAACTAGAGAAATGATTTTGTGCTGGACTCTACCTGATGTACATGAATTACCATTCCTTATTTAACATGTAATTATGTTCAAAACGAGAAAGATGTGCTACGTTAAGTTAGGATGCTCAGCTTCAACTTAACCAGTTCTGCAGCTCCATTCTGTCTGGTTCGGGAACTGATGGAGGGTTTACTTTTCTTTCATGTATTAGATATGGAGTCCGCGCTTCTTGGATTTTCTAATTTTTATCTTCATTTATGCTGATTTTCCTGTCAATGAACTTTAAATCAAGTATTTACTCATGTCTTCGACTTCTTGTTTTTGCTATTTCCTAATTGTGCGCCCAGTCTGGATAAAATTTATTAGCACATATTCCTTACACTGATATTTTGGTTTACATATTTATTTGTTTTTGTGGAATCGAATGTAAACACTGTGTAATATATACTTTGGTCTTTTTCTAGGCGTAAGTCACCACGTTGTTCCAGTATAGGGGCAGCTAGGCTCGACCCACCATCATCCTGGTCTCGCCATGTTGGGTGGTAGCAGAGGCCAGACCAATGCTCCTTGCAGTGACATCTAAGTCGCGGAAGGTGTCGCCAACGATGATGTCCGCCAATACAACCAATCATATGGTGTCGAATTCATATTCTTTTGTGAAGAATTGGAGTGCAGCCGACTGAAGGCCACTTATCATGCTTATGATTGTGGCTACTTACAACCAATCATATGCACCTAGAATGATATGTTCTTTGTAATATCATGTATGTAGTTCCACGAACCTCATATTGGATATGAGTGATCTGTGGAGAATTCTTTATTTTCTTTCCACAAGATGATGTTTTCTTATGTTTTTTCTGTAGTATATGGTAATTTCGTAATTACTTGCGGACATCTGGTAACCTACCAATATAAACCTCAGTTTCTTATTCAACAATTTCTTTAGCTTGTGCACATACATGTATTGTCCTCATGATTTTAGGCTCAATAATATTTCAACTGATGAAGGTAATTTAGATATTTAAATTAACCAATTCTTTACTGTGACAATGAATATGTCATTTATAAGCAGTGTGAAGATAAGTCTTTTTTTCTTTTCCTTCTGCTGGTCCATGTCTGAAGGGATGCACATGTCTTTGTGTGGGAAAAAGAGACTGCAATCGACGCCAACACAAATCTAATACATTGAGGTCAGTTGTTCCATCCTTTTATGATTGAAGTATAGCAGATCACACATGCACTTTCTATTTTTAAGACTGTCGGTAAATGCATTACATGGTGATGCTCTAAGGAATATCTCAGTGATGCAGCAAAGTGTGGTCTTGAGCTATTGGGTTAGAGGAGAGTGATTTTTTCTCCCGGTGCAACGCACGGGCATGTTTGCTAGTTAAAATAAAAAGCAAACAGTGGGACTTGAACTCAACGCTGCTCTTTCCCCCGATGCCCAATTGCCATACTCCATGTGCCCTTCAGATTCTACAACCGAGCCAGCCAAAAAGCTTGCCGTCGACGAGCCAGACCAGGGCTCAGCTCGGTGCGCCAGTGAGCCCCAATACCAGCCCTTTGGCCCGGGCCAATCGGCTAGCTCGCCGGCCCCGGCGGTGCTGGTCAGTGCCAGGCGTATCCCTGGTTGCCGTGGCGGCAGCATAGGGAACATGGTCAAGGAGCTGAAGCGTCGGGACGTCGGGGAGACTGCTCTTGGATGTGGTCGAGCTTGTGGAGGAGGAAAAGCACAACGGGGTGGCCTCAATCGCTGGCGCAGACACACACCCCGAGCACAAGCAGCATGGGAGCTCAACACAACATAAGTGGCCTCGGAGAGTGCACGCACCGGTGTGCGTGTGTGTGCTTCAGTGCTTGCCATGGCCGGTGTCACCACAGCGTTGGCAGGACTGGGGTGTTCAACGACGACGCATGGCAAGGCGAGAACGGCGTTGTCTGGAAGAGGACGACGATCTGGTGGCAGGGTGACGACGTCCAACATCCAGTGTAGCAGAAGATAAATCAAGCATCGACATGCTAGAAGAATTATCGATATTATGCCGATAATCGCCCGTCCCCCGCGTCGCCCTTGGCGATACGGGGGAAACCTCTCGTCGCCGGCGCCCCGGGCTCCTTCCTTCCCTCCCCTCGCGTCGCCGCCACCAGAGGGGTCAGCTGGCGAAGCCTGCGCAGGCTCCTGGGACGGTGGCGGCGGGCACTTCGCGTAGAGTTATTTATCCAACACCACCACATTATGGGATAGGGTAACAGATCAGTACCACATTTAAGGCAGGGCACAAAAAATCACCAACAATGGGGCTAATCTGTAACGCGGAGCACTGACGCTGCGTTTTAGCCCAGAAAACAGCGAATCCGATAGGTGGGTCCCGCCTGTCGGGCTGACGTGGCAAATACCAAGCACACAAAAAAACTTTGACTAGCTGAGGTGGCAGATGAGTTGTGGGTCCCGCCTGTCATTGACTACATGGTCATCTTCATCACATCTCTATTTCTATGGAGCATTGTGTCGAGCAGCTTATGCGCGGCGAGCCATCTCTGCCGATGCAAGTCGAGAGCTCCATGGGCAAGGCGAAGGGGAAGCAGCGGCAGGACGAGTACTACGACCTCGCCAAGGAGCAGGGCTACCGGAGCCGCGCGGCCTTCAAGCTGCAGCAGCTCAATGATCGCTTCCGGTTCCTCCCGCCGGCGCGCGTCGTGCTCGACCTCTGCACGGCGCCGGGGGGCTGGATGCAGGTGGCCGTCGCCCGTGCCCCCGCCGGCGCCTTCGTCGGCGGCGTCGACCTCGTGCCCATCCGCCCCGTCCACGGCGCGCGCCGTGCTCGACCTCTGCGCGGCGCCGGGGGGCTGGAGCACGCACGCACACAATCACAAAGAACTCACGTTGGCATCCAAATTGACGCGCGCGCTGACCATCGTATCATGGCTAGATGTCCAAATCGAGGACCGGTGCGCTCCCATGGCAAAAAGGTCTTGTCCGTCCCGCCCAATTTCACCTGCTTGTCAACGCGGCCGGAGACCTGCGGAAGATGCACTGCCGCTCGGCTCGCGAACATCAGAGGCCCCGGATTCCTACGCGTCTGCTGCTCCCATGGCCGGAGGGGCAGCAGCCACTTGCCCGCAGCTCCCATGACCGGCTCCCCGGTGCGCCGCCGCTCGCCGCCACGCGGCCTTGCCAGTGCGGAACGCTGGGATGTCAAGCGGTCGTGGAGCCGGCGAGGCGGCAGAGTGAAGCCGCGTCACAAAGGAAGGATGGGGGATGTGAGTCGACTTGGGAGGAGGCAGCGGTGGAGACCGTCGGAATTCCTGCCGTCGGAAGAGAGACGAGGAGGAAGAAGAAGAAAATAGGGGAAAAAAAAGGAGATGTGAAGCTGACAAGTGGGACCCCGGCGCCAAAAGTGAGAAGAGAGAGGAGAAAGAGACTAGTCAACCTGCCCACGTGGAATTTTTTTTGCCACATCATCCCGACAGGCAAGCCCCACCTGTCGATTTCGTTGTTTTCTAGGCTAAAACGCAGCGTTAGTGCTCCACGTTATAGATTAGCTTGATTGTTGGTGGTTTTTTGTCCTCTACCTCAAATGTGGTACTGATCTGTTACTCTAGCTTATAATGTGGTGGTTTTGGATAAATAACTCCTTCCCGTAGGACTGTTGCGACACGGCGGCTGCGGCTGCAGGTGGTGCAGGGCGGCGTCCTTGCTTGGGCCGGTGGAGGTGGCATTCGGCGTGCGTGGTGCCTGATGGGGCGCGTGGTCGTCGGCGTCTGCGTGGGCTCGATTGGCATGTCGTTCCCCGGATCTCGAGCAGAGCAGCGCTGGGCTCTGCAGATGGCGTTGGCGGGGTCGCCATTTCATGGCGCGTGTAGGCCGTGATTGTTAAAATATAATCTTGCTTGCCTCTTCATGCATGTATGCAGGGTACTCAAAATATCTGGACGTCGGCAAGAGCATTTGCTACACGGGCTAGCTGCAAAGCAAAAATATCCAGGTGCATGTCGGCAGAGCTTAGCTGTTAAGGAAGTGTACGTGTTCCTAGTAGAATGGTGCATGCATGAGCTGGACATGCAAGTAATAAATTCTAGTATGTGGTAGGTTCCAGTGTGTGTACGTGGCTGTACACGTGCAGCTCACAGCGATCTTGTAATCCCCTATATAAGGACTAGAATCCTTCGGTTGTAACTGAGTAAGTCAACAAGCAATAAAGCTTCTAAGCAGTAGTAGTACGTGAGCTCCTCTATCACTAGTGCATGTGAGCGTGTGTTCACTGATTCAGCTACATATCTATGCAGCTGCTGTATCTTCTCTCTTAGCTGCTCTCCAATTCTCTTCGCTTGATCCTGGGAAGCTAGATACCCTGTAGTCTAGCTAACAGTGATTGTGGTGCACGGGATCGGCATGGTTGACCTCCTGGCGTCCAAACTGCTGCAGTTCGCGGCGTGGAGAGCCGGCCAAATCAAGAACGGCCCCGGTCTAGCCCATCCTCCTCCTCGTCTTCCCCTCCGCGACTGGATCTCGCTGCCCATGCGTGGCTCGCGCCGCGGCCAACACCAGCTCTATGTGGGCACGGACTGAAGCGGCACTTGTGGCTAGGGCTTTTGGCGCCGCCGGCGGTCTCCATGGTTGTGTTGCGGTTGCCGTGTCTGCGCCAATGGTTGTCTGGACTGGTTGATTTGTTGGATCTGACTTCGCCATCTCCGGCACCCTGCTGCGGATTGTGGTGGTCATCGAAAGATCTTTGTGAGGGTTTCTTTCTCCAGATTTGGTGGTTTTCTTCGGCGGTGAGAAGCAATCTACAGACGATGGCTTGACGCAGAGGTATGGTTGTGTAACGGCGACGGTCGGTTCTAGCCCGTCGCATGTAGTTGCTGGGATCGTGGAAAAGTGGCAGCGATAACACATGATTGACTTCAACGAGCTCCGAGGTGAAAATCTAGGTTTGCCAAGTTGGTTATACCTGGCAATGACGATGTTTTTTGTGTCATTACCTTGTTGAAGGCATTGCTCGGATATGCTCATATGGTTCTTTAGAGTGAAAATCTAAAATCTGACCTTCGGTGGTTGGATCCGATGATGACGGCGCTTGAACGTCGCTCCCTTTCTGAAGGCATTGCTGTTGAAGAACCTTATTGTCCTTGTGATGTCATGACATGGTTGGTGTGGATATGGTCATAGTTGTAGTTTGTTGATCGAGGATTTAGTTGCATTGAGGTATTTTCTTTTTTCTCGCTTAGGCATTGCTTTGGTCTTATATGACTTTGCTATTTGCCAGCTTGTTTGTGTGTGTTGGTATTGGCTGTGTGCATTTTAATTATGCAGAGGCCAGGTGTGTACTCAATGTGTTTGTATTCACTTGATGCTTCACTTTGAATCAATAGAGTTCACCCTTTATCAAAAAAATGCCGATAATCTGAAACGACTCGTCGCTTTGAGCATGTTAAGTCCACCATCCAGGGTAGCAGAAGATAAATCAAGCATTGACGTTCTAGACCAACGAGGTGTTTGCCCGCAACTGTCCCTGCCTGCACCAGAAATTCAGCATAATTTGTGCCTGAACTTTCTAAAGCACCTTTTCCTTTGGCATCGACGGCAAGCTCGATTCGATCAATCAGACCAATGTAGGTTTCCAGGAATCTGTGAGCAGACAATTGCAAACTGCAAAAGGTTTCATCATAGTTTGCAAACTGCAGACAAGCCGCTCACAAACTATGCCAACTATATTTCCAACTATAATCAGCATAGATGAGAGAGATAGCTTTGGTGAGAGCAGACAAGTGCAAACTGCAGTAATCCAGTAGCCCAACACCACCAATCTCCTACAGGTCCATTTGACAGAGCGGGCACTTCGCCGAACCCAGAGCCGCTCACAAACCAAAACAAAACAGCCACATAGTCAGGTGCACCGCAGAGTTGGCATTCCCGCACAGAAAAAAGAACTAAACATGCCCGAAATGCCACTTAATGTACAAGGTGAAAGCAGAACAGAGTTAGAAATGAAGATATGTATTTCAAGAATAAACATGAAAAAACATAATGCTGAACTTCCATCAAGCACCAACGAAGGAACTAGCGCGGCTATGTCTGTACAGGAGATATCGATGTATACACGTTATCTGACGAGAAAAACAAGACTGATGAACGCAAGAGCGCAAGCAATAGCACTTCCGGAGACAGAATAAAAGTGTCCTAGAACTGAACAAGGAAAATCCCATCTTGGGCTCGGGTTTGCGCTGCTTTGTACAATCGAAAAAGGGGTGTGCACAGAAAAGACAACTAAATCATTCCCTCTTTGCTGCTGGCTATAATTGGTCTCAGTAATGTGTTGCCAGTGATAACCTTTGTTGTTGCAACCAGGAAGTCATAGCCCATTCCTTCCTGCGGTAGACAAGAGACAGGACATGGCAAGTAAGAAAGTCGAGTCTATGGCAGGATTTTCCTATAATAAACTGTAGTGTGTCGAGCTGCAAGCAAAACCTCATCTACAGAGTCAAGTCAAACTCAGACTCCCAACAATCACTTTGAAAGAACATGAAAGAGAACTAGACATGAAAAATAGTGAAAACAGTGGATAAGGTAGAAAGGAACTGGAACAAACTCTTTCCATTTTTATTTTCCAAATTTGGAACTCCAAAATGTACCGAAATTGTAGCATCCTGGCGTCCGTTTCCTATTCACATCTGAAAGAAAATGGAAATCAATTTGCACATACGTACCTGTGCACTAAGAAATCGAAGCGCAGCAATCTCAGCAGATGTTACACCGCCAATAAATATAACCAGAACCAGGGAGCGATGACCAACCCTAGAACAAACAGGCATTTTTATAACAAATCCAGGTGAAGAAAAACTTGGCGATGACACTGCTATCAAGCACAATAGGGGAAAGCCATCTAGTTAAACCAGTCATACGGTTATGGCAACAAACAACTTCGATTAACAAAACAGTGCAATTCTTGGCTTCTCCAGGGGACAAAAGTCGTAGGGGATGCAGTGTCAAATGATAGTATTAATAGTACTCCCTCTGTAAAGAACTATAAGAGCGCTTAGATTACTAATCTTCTGTGTCTTTTTCACCTTGGTTTCATGTCTCCCTACTTTTACTCTTCACGTCCTCCCCTGGACTCTACATATAATCTCGTCTCCAAGATCTGTTACTTTATGATCGCACACCCTCAGTCCTCACATGTCACAAGGTCTAATGGCCCAAAAAATGTCGAACTAAGCTCATACAGCAGAAACATCATACAACTTAGAATACACACCATGTGGAGAACACCACAATTTTGACAGTCTAACTCTCGACTCACGAAAAAATACTTGCTCGGTAAGATCATGAAATGACATGGGAACTGGTATATCAGATCAACAAACACAGCACCTATTATTCGAGCAAGTTTATGAAGCAGACATGATGGGGGTAACCAGACCCTTTCCGTTTCTAGCATTCACAAAATGTGGCAACAATTCACATCAAGGTAATTTACCTGTCGGTACTCTGTTGTGACCCGGAACCTGGTAGTAATTCTGATGAATTAATGGTCGAGACACCCTATATGAGTAAACTGGATCAATGTCTTAAGAAAAAACATTCAATGTCTCCAAAAGTGAAATTCAATGTAGAGAATATTTGCTCACTCTTTTCAAATCCATATGAGGACCTGGCAATAATTTCAACAGTTCTTCAATAGATCGCCTGCACAATGGTATACAAATTGATATTGGAAAAAACATCTTAACCTGTGGCACTTTCTAACCCTTCAATACTGGTTTTTCAAGCAAACCACTTGCTCAACATCATAGATAAAAAAGCCGATACGACTTGTTATAAGGGAGAAGTCATACACAGATGAATCAAACAAATTGGCACTGCCAACTCTTTTGCTACGATGTATTACGAAACAAGTAATTAATGAGCTCCCCAAAAACTACATTCCAAAAGGAATGAATAAGTATACTTATAAGAAAAATGGAGGTTCATTCGCGTTGTGGAGAATGTCATTTGAGAATGACACGGGCGCAAAGAAGGGACACCATTATTTCTCACCGTGTATAAAGTTCTGTTACAGCTAAAAGTGCAGAAAAAGGGAAGTTCATAAATAATGCCTACTTTCTGTAACTAAGAGCACACTAGAGATGTTTACCAGGGTTCTCTGTTTGATATTTTAGCTTATTTTCTCCAAAAAGGATCTATCTCTAGGTAAATTAAACACATTTTCTCATGCAAACTACGTTCTAACTAGCATGTATTTTTTTTAAAACATAAACTGATTGGATATACTTACCATCCAGACCTCACTGCATGCTGAACAAGGCGAATACTAAGAGGTGCATATCCAGCAAAGATGTATGCTATATCATCAGGGCTGAGATTGAAAACAGGAACATTTTAGTTATAGTTGTTATCATGACCAAGATAACTTGCGATCACAGTTAAGTATGGAAACTTAGTAACAAATGCACAACAGGCAGAAGAATGAATGTTCTCATAAGTGCTATGAATATTATCCATAACATGGTGAGGGAAAATGAAGAACATTTCAACATATTAAAACACACACAAAAAATGCACCAAACAAGTTTCAACACAGCATATGTAATGAACCTTCATTGGAAATATGGAATTTAGCATTTTTCTTCATTCATACAAATTTTATTTATTGAAGCAACAAAAATTGAGAAAATTCTTTTGCATCTCACAACAGCTCAAGACTCCAAAAACATTTCGGTTAGAGTCAGATCAGTATGGGTACGTTTTAAGAACATAAATTAGCCAGTTCTGAAAATAAACAAAAAAAAATACAATAATAAACTACACCTTCTGAAAGATGAAAAAATTGTGGAGATTAATTCAGCATAAAGTTTTATAAGTGAAACTTGAAAGAGAAGCCAAAGTAAATCTGAAGTATATTATAGATACTGACGCGAGAGGAACAGGAACAAATAACAAGATAAAACCATCCACTATAATCCACTAACAGAACATCCCAATGCAGCTATAGCTCACACAAACAGAAGCAAACCACAGAAGTACAAAAGTTGGAACAAGTAACAGACCTAAGGTTTGGCGGAATAGCATTGTTGCGTCCCAAAGGCCAAAAACTTGAACTGCGCTGAAAATTTTGAAAAGAAAAAAGCAAAATCATACGAGGCTAATGTTCATTCACTTGGCAATTGGCATACACCTGATATGAATCCAAATTTCCTACAGAAGACTTGGTAGCATGACCCGAAAGATGTCAACTAAATATTCGTCATTCGCCCAGGTTGGTTGGTATGGGATGCAATTTCGTGAGACTCGCCCGCTAAGAGCACGGTGGGCAGCGCGGAAGCCACCATCCATCCATCGTCCCAGATCCATCCCCAAACAAATCGCAGCATGCATCAAACCCCGGGATCGTCCAAATCGGGAGCTAACCAGAGAGGGAATCTCACCTGAGAGGGCCCTCGCCCCTCGATTCGGGCCGCCGCTGCCGGCCGTCGCCTTCGCGGGCGAAGAGGAACGAGCTCCTCTAGTCCTCTGACGTACGGGGAGCGAGCCTGGGCTGCAGAGGGAACGTCCCAGCGTGGCGTTCGTGGGCTGCATCCGACGGCAGGCAGCGTGTTTGCAGCCCACCAACGAAACTCCCACGTTTCTTTTTCGAGATCTCGAAATTCCAACGTAAACATCCCAGTCAGAAGGAACAAGGGTGCTGGCGCTCACAGACCGTGGCCCAGTCATTGCTTGCTCGTGCTTTCTTT
Organism: Triticum aestivum; assembly: GCF_018294505.1. Classification (NCBI taxonomy): domain Eukaryota; kingdom Viridiplantae; phylum Streptophyta; class Magnoliopsida; order Poales; family Poaceae; genus Triticum; species Triticum aestivum. The sequence continues at coordinate 36,480,566 of NC_057797.1, read as the reverse complement.
TTTCTCGCTACCACCGACGGGCGCGTCTCGGTCGCTTGTCTCGCCACAGTATGCTCGGTTGCTTGCTACGTTTATTTTCTTGGAGCTCGTGTAACAAATCCAGCTTGTTCATAAAAATCGGGTATGGTTTTCTTACTAATTTGAAGAAGTTCACGCATTTGAAAAAAAATGGAAATTAAGAATGTTTATGAATTTTCAAAAATCGCGAACTTAAAGATGTTCATGAATTTTCAAAAAATATTTACATCCTTTAAAAATGTTCACAGGTTTAAAAAACGGTTCACGTATTTCAAAAATGTCCGTGCATTTCAAAAAGTTCACATTTTTTAAACAATGTTCGCAGATTTGGAAAAAACCAAAAGGAAACAAACCGAATAAAACCACAAAAAACAAGAAGAAAAACCCGGCCTGGAAAATCAGAGGGAACCTTCTAGAAGGTTCCAAAATTGGTGGAGAGAGACATATATGGGTCAGCCTAGTTACAACTAGCTAATGGATGTGGATGTGTGCCTTCTACCGACAGCATTGCATTGGTGCTAGCGCCAAATAGCATATTCGGGAAACCAATGATGATATTCCCTTTCCTCACTCTCTGTCGTCCTTCGCTCGCGGCTAACCATTGGGGCTGCCCGTGAAACTTAGCTCAGCCACCAAGGGCGCCCGTCGTTGTCGTGTCACCATGGCAGGGCGACTCCTACCACACCTGCACCTCCCCAGGGAGGAGGCGCCAAAAGAGCGTCGCGACGCCGCGTGGCTGCACCACGTCGTTGAGCTCGCGCCGCCGCGCAAGTCACCAAGCAAGGTACGACGGGCGCGGATGAACGACGACCAACACGTAGAGAACATGGCTCACACTGCAACGCTCAAATTGAGCATGTCACAACATACTAGGGCATGTCAAGTTTCAGATTAAGCAGAGAAGATATGTCAAATCGAGCAAGACATACAAGTCTTAGATTTAGGAGAAAATGTCCAACCGAGATTGGAAATCGATTTGAATGTTTGTCAAGTTGTCAATATATTATTTTTTGCAAGAAAATTTCGATCTATTCATTTTCAATCATGGCAGTACAGTGAACACCAGAAAAATAAAAATTACATCCAGATCCGTAGACTATCTAGCGACGACTACAAGCACTGAAGCGAGCCGAAGGCGGGCCACCATCATCACCCATCCCTTGCCGGAGCCGTACAAAACTTGTTATAGTAGACAGTCAGGAAATCGTCGTGCTAAGGCTCCATAGAATTAGTGCATCAAAACAAGTTGTTAATATATTTGCTTGAAATGTTATGAACGGATGATTGTTAAAGGAATTGTGAACGTGTAGAATCGAACATGCACATGAATGGCAACCGTACACATGTACATGCATACAAGTTCAGATTGTGCATCTTTACTTGAATTTTCCACTAAATGGTAACATGTCTATGTGCAGAATTCTGAATTGAATGTCAACCGACTGTTCTTTCATGACAAAAAGGGAAAGATTGACCAGGTTCAAAACAATGTGATGATAAAAGATATTAGTTTACAGAGGGAGTACACGTGATCGATGAGTAAGGCAGCTCGTCCCCTCTGACGATCGCTTCTTTCAAGAATTATACTTCTTTTCCTTTGTTGTCTCGCGCCCTTTTTCTTGTTCGCGCCGTTCCATTTGCTTGGTTCCACTTGCTTTTGTTGGATGCATAAGGGATGGTGCTACGCATGTGCTTCCTTTGTCACATAATATAATACAAGATGTTATTACAATCAATATGCGAGTATATTAGTTGTAATACCATTTTATATTTGGGAGCAGAGAGAGTCGGTGTTTCTATATGATCCTGTTCCAGTGAAGGAAGGTTGATGGCGTGTGTGCGTGCTTCGTTCTGGACGGTCAGAACACAGGAGAGGAACCCGTGTAGGAGTTCTGTTGGGACAATTTCGTACTTTCCTATTCTCTAATGGAGTTTGTGTGTGGTTCTATTTCAATTTCCGTGAAAATTCAGATTAGGGTCCATATCTGCAAGGGGAACGAATTTGGATCAAAACTTCGACGTTTTTAAAACCCATGTACTTGACCAGCTTAATTAAGTCCGTTTAAAACTTTCATACGACAAGACTTGGATTGCCAGAAAAATAACTTTTTCCACTAGCAAGATACTATTATGCAGGGCCGGGCCGGCAAAATCCGAGGCCCTGTGCTAAACATAACAATGGGGCCCTATCACATAAAAAATGAACTAACAAGCTAGTAGAATGTATATATATCTCGCAGAAAAAATATAATGTATATATATACTTGCAACAGACTGTTTCAAGGAAATCGTGAAAAATTATAGGGTTAGAAGTGGAACGTTAGCAAGGAGTGAAGATCTACGAGGATTTAGGATTTGAGAAAGAGGAACTGCGACAGAGGTTGGAGGAAAATGAAGAGCGAGAGAGAGCCGTGGGAGCGTGAGATGCTGGATAACTAATCCGTGCAAATTTACATATACTGCTCGTTGGCTGGGTTTTAGTTGAGTAGTAGCACTCGTACATTGCATCCTACAATAATTGTTTAACCACCAATGCTTATACCTACTAATTACATATTTACATGTACTCTCGCTGAATTGAGGGCTCGCTGAATTAGGGGCCCGCTAAATTGGTACGTGCCAGCCTGTAGCGATAGGACGAGGAGTGCGCTCGATCGATGGCCTCAAGGTCTCCAGCCCAACTCTAGCGCCACAAGGCCCAATAGCGCTTAGTTTGTTTTTTCTTTTCATACTAGGTCTATATAAAAATTTGGGGCCCCTCAGAATTTTGGGCCCTGTGGCGGGCCGCACTTTTGGCACCACTGTGGGCCCGGCCCTGCTATTATAATGCACTAGTTGATTAAAACTGTACCACATATAGAAAAAGAAAAAAATAATTATACACAACTACACGAAACAAAGTTCAACTCGGGGATACACGCGAGCATACTAGCTAATTACTCAAAGTACAAGTCAACTGTAAAAAAAATCTTAAGTAGATAGGAGTAGTACTTTTTTCTGACAGTAACTAAGTGCATATCTCATTCGTCTTCCTGCCAGACTCCAACCACCGGCACTTGCACATTTTAAGTCTCTCAGCCACTTCACTCATGGTGGGCCTGTCGTTCACATCCTCCTTGAGACACTGCACCGCGATCTTGCCCACCTCCTCAAGGCACTCCTCATTTTCCTTCCCACCAGACGCAACCTCTGGATCAAACATCTCCCTCACCGCCCCACCCATGGAAGCCTTGACATAATCCAGTGGCAGGCTATGGTTCCCGTCATACCTTGCTTTTTTCCGGGTCAGGAGCTCCAGTAGTACGATGCCGAAGCTGTACACGTCACTTTTCTCGGTGAGCAGCCCGGTCTTCATGTACACGGGGTCGATGTAGCTGCTGTCCCCGACCACCCAGTTGGTGTGGTCCTTGTCGATGGACATGAGCCTCGACGTCCCGAAGTCCGACACCTTGGGCGTGAACCCGTCGTCCAGGAGGATGTTGCCCGACTTCACATCTCCGTGGAGGATGATTGATGTCTGACTCGCCTCCGAGTGCATGTAAACGAGCGCAACTGCTGAATAGATAGCGATATCCAGGCGTGTTTCCAGCGGGAGAGGTTCCTTATTGTCACCGTGGAGTACGTCGTGGAGGCTCCCCCTGGGCACGTACTCGTAGACCAGCATGGGCACCTCCGTCTCCAAGCAGCAACCCAACAGTTGGACCAGGTTCCGGTGGCTGATATTGGACTGGATTGTGATCTCATTCGCAAAAGACTCCTTCTTCCAGTCCTGGTTGATGGGGATCGAGCATTTCACGGCAACCCGTACATTGTCTCTGGCACCCGTGGCTCCCTTGTAGACCTTGCCGAAGGCGCCTTGGCCGATTATGCAGCGATAGTTATTTGTGATGTGGTCTAGCTTTTCCTTTGTGAAGATCTCGACCTTGAGGCTTTTGAGTAATTGTCCGCCGTTTTTGTTGAAACAATCTCTCAGTTTTCTTTTCTCGTTCTCCATATGTAAGAATATCAGTAACACGGCGAGTAATGCAATGGCACCAATTGTTCCTGCAGGCGGACAAATCTCATGTGATTTTCCATTTATTACAATCCAGTCCAATAGTATTTCTATTTATTACTCGACTAAAAACTAACTATGCCAAGTCAACGTTGGGAGCACACGGATCCAACACATGAGATATGTGCAAGTATTAAAAAAAGATCTTAATCGGATGACTACTGATACTCAATATATATAGCTATAGACACCCCTTGTAATAATTAAATGTTCGAATGCAGTAAAACGGGAATATGTTTTCACAAAAAAAGGAATATGTGTTTTGCGGTGAAAATAGCACTTTATGTTATTGATTGGGATGTTCAATTGCATGCATGAGAGTATTTTATCTTCTTATGTTACGGTGAAAATTACTATAACTGTTAGATATACTAATTTGATCCACTAGTATTTGTCCGAGCTACACATGACAATTCTCTATCATGTAACATACATTAATATTAGTGCATTCTAAGTGGGTTTTAAATCACATTGCATTTAATTGTGGCATGCAAAACTTTCAGTGCTTAGATTTTTATGCAGACATTTCTCACATAGTTTAAATCGTAAGAATTAAAGTACTATTCTACATGATATTTAGAAATTATATATCCAATTTTACGGCAACACGCGGGTTAAGAAAATACATAGGCCATATATAAGTGAGTGTGTATGCTTGAGCTACCAAAGTGTAGTGACCTCTTTAACAAAAAAAATATGTTTCATGACAAATCGGAAATAGCTTTGCTAGGTTTAATGGGAAAAAAACTTTAAAGTTGTCCCGCACAACAATGACAAATATAATGATAAAAATTTAGCAATACATAACATCACTATTATCATCACATACATTTTGTTTCTTTCTATGCAGCTCGCAAAAGATTATTTAAATTTTGCTCACTCCTACTTTATTCTCAGATCCACACCATGGGATTTGTTTATGATATTTTAACACTTGTAAATGCACTTTTTAAATTTTCAAATTAAAGAGAGCCTCACCTATCACCGCTACAGCAGTCGTGGACACTACAAATTCACAACCCTTCTGGCTTTTACCATCACCTCTTCGTCCGAAATTGCATTTACACTCATAGTCACCTTCTCTATCGTGGCATCTCCCTCCATGACAAGGATACATGTTCTTGTAAATTGTTGAGTTTGGGGATCTCCGTAGCTCACACTCGTTAATATCTGAAAATATATTAAAAAATAGTGCATATTATCAGTTTACTTAATATGAAAACAAGGACAGCAATTACTAGTATTTTTTTCTTAAGTTTTCTGCTCTTGAAATTAATGAGAGAGTGGAAAATTCACACAATCCCAAATCATGTGGTAGAAAGTAGAAAGTACGCCTTCATGTCCGTAGCGTGCATTATAATCTACAAGATTGTAAATTACTACTTTTTTTTGCAAGGAATGCACAATATATATTAAGGGTAACATATGGATAAATGAAGTTTCCTTGGAAAAATTAACACAGAAAGTGTACAAACTTGTGCATCCATTTTTAATGTATGGGTTGCCACTGTATCCCTTAGAACATCTGCAGAAATAGCCGCGTGCTCCATTGCTGGCATTTACGCAATAGCTCTGGGCGCTAACACATGCGTAGGGAACATTCTCACTGTTGTCACCCTCTGGCGCCGACGGGCATGTTCCATCCCGTATTGCCCAGTCAAGGACAACAGGAACGACGGGGCCATGTCCAAGTCTATTTATGAATGTCATATTCCCAATTAGATCAGTTTTCTTGAAATGGTACCTGTTCAACAAATGCAACCATTAGTACCGGTAATGATTGTTGCAACTTGCATTGTATATACACAAGCCCAAACTAGCAACATGACAATATCAACAATAGAGTTGTACTACCTCCTTCCTGCTTTATTGGTACCCTTCATATATAGTGTAAAATTTTGACCATAGATTTAAGTAACAAAACATCAATGCATGTCAGAAAAAATTATATCATTGGAAACTATGTTCAAATATGAATACAACGATATAATTCTTGGTGACATGCATTAACATTTTCTTAGTAAAATCTATGGTCAAAATTCGATACAAAATACGAAGGGGACTAATAACACTAGTAGAAAAAGGGTCAAACGTGAAGCACATTAGTGCCGGTTTGAATTTGAGCCGGCACTAATGGTACCATTAGTGCCGGTTCGAACGACTATGCATTAATGCCGGTTCGTGTTGAACCTTTAGTACCGGTTCGTGCCACGAACCGGTACTAAAGGGGTGATGGCAGGCTGGCGTCAGGCCGGGGCCCCACGATCACCTTTAGTACCGGTTCATGGCACAAACTACCGGTTTGTGCCACGAACCGGTACTAAAAGGGTCTGACCTATAGTACCGGTTTGTGACAGAAACCGGCACTATAGGGCAATTTTCAAACTCTACCCCCCCCCCCCCCCCCCCCCGTGTGTCGCCATTTCAGTTCTGAAAAAATCAAAAGAAAATAATAAAAACTTCAAAAAATAAAATCCTTCGAGAGGCAGTTATATTACTACATCTACTAGTTAGGAAAATTTGAAAACTTAAATTTGGACATGTTTTGCAAAAAGTGTAGGGAAAATGTAAAATGGCTATAACTTTTGCATACGATGTCGGAAAAAAACGTATAATATATCAAAAAATTCAGCACAAAAATCCGCATCCGAAGGAGACCGCCTACGGCCTATTTGCAATTTTTTAGAATCCTCAAATTCCAAAAGGAAAAAAAGGTATGGTCAAATTTAAGTTTTTTTAATTTTTTTTGTTAAATCTGGTCAAACTACTTATTCAAGAGGTATTAATGTTAGTACATAATTATTCAAGAATATTAGTGTTACTAAATAATTATTTCAATTTTTTGAATTTTGGTCAAATCTGGTCAAACTGTGGTCAAAATATGGTCAAACTGTGGTCAAACTATGGTCAAACTTATTCAAGAAATATTAGTGTTACTAAATAATTACTGTTTTTTAGAATAATAGTTTCAAACTCAAACAGTGAAATGTGTGACTTCATGCTCAAGCTAAACTCCCGAGGGTTAATAGGATTGGCATCTTACTATTGTCAGGAAAACAACAAGTGCAGACTTGGAAACGAAGGAGAATAGAACCCGAAAGTTAAGCGTGCTCGGGCTGGAGTAGTGAGAGGGATGGGTGACCGGTCGGGAAGTTAGATGATTTGGAATGAGTGATCCACACTTGAGCAGTTAAGAGAGGTGATTAGAGACTAAATCACCAAATAATTCATAAAATAAAAATAAAAAAATTCCAAAATTTTCAAAAAAAAATTCAAAAATAAACCTTTCATACCGGTTGGTAACACCAACCGGTACTAAAGGTCACCCATACCAGGGCGCGAGCTCACGCCATATGGTGGCACTTTAGCGCCGGTTCGTGCCGAACAGGTACTAAAGGGGGGGGGGCCTTTAGTGCCGGTTATGGAACCGGCACTAAAGGCCCTTACAAACCGGTTTTAAAGCTCCGATTTCTACTAGTGTAAACAGGACGGAGGTAGTAACATCTATAGAATGACGGCCAGACTATGATGTGGCGATGCATCTTAACTCTAAATGTGTGACCCCACCCCACCTCTCTCTCTCTCTCTCAAAATTAAGAATCTTTCATCTCACCAACCAATAATCCGGCTCAAGATATGCTTTCAATGTTGGTTTGCTACGCCATAATCTTCCAAACTAGGTCATATAGTTAAATGTTTTGATTTTTCTTCTCAATAATTGCCCAGTTATAGTCAATTCATCAGTTCATTACTAGGTTATAGTGAGGTCATAGTAACTTGGTTACTAGGTTTTGAAATGTTACTCTCCACTGATGTAAACTAGTATGATAGTAGTTTTTATGGTTTAATATAATCTCTTACACGCTGATACCCACTCTCTGGGACTGCATAAAACATTGCAGTGCCAAAATACGTTCAAATTATTTCATGCGACCTTACAATATTAGTGATAAGAGTTCCTACCAACATGATAACTTGATAACTGGTGGAGGAAAAAAATCGTTGGAAGGCAAGATAGCGAAATTTCTTTGAAGCCCTTGTAGAAATCAAACTCAAATGAAGACAAATGGGTTTGATGGTTTTAGATTTAAATTATTTTAAAATCTTGGATTTAGAAATAATGACGTTGATATCAATATGAGATGCAAAGATTCCTATACGCATGCATCTTCTTTTTGTATATGACAAATTATTCCATTGGGAAACACTTTCTGTATATGCATGCATCTCCTTTTAGCATATAAAAAAGGAGATGCATGCATATACAAAAAGGATCATCTTAGGTTATTCCATTATGGTGGGGGGTAAAATGTGGGGAGCAACTAATTAAGGAGTACTCCTTCAGGAGCCCCAGCAAGGGTCACTTGGGTGGGTTGGGGGCGCGCCACTTGGCGCACTCTCAGCCGCCGCCATGTGTCGCGCTCTGCATGCTCTCTCTAATATTTTTTGTACGCGTTTTTGGCTTTTAGACGATTTTCTTGATTTTTTGGCTTTTCGGTTCCCTCCGGTTTTTCTTAGGTTTTGGACCAACAAAATTTTCTTTAAAAAAATTGACGTGAAAAAATGCGTTATATTTTTCCCCTTCCTCAAGAGGCGCACAGATTAACTTCTGTGGAGGCACATGTTTGTTTATGTGAGAGGCATGGTCATGCCTCTCGCAAAAGGGAAAAACACGTTTTTTTTCTTCCACGATAGCTTGCCAAAAAAAAAACACATTTTCATTTTTTCCTACCATGAGAGGCATGGATTTGCTTCCGTGAGAGGCACGGCCGTGTCTCTTGGAAAAGGAAAAAATGTGTTATCTTTTTTTTTTCCTTTTGCGAGAGGCATGAATTTACTTCTCGTGGAGGCACCGATTTGTTTCTGTAAGAGGCACGGTCGTTCCTCTCGGAAAGAAAAAAAATGTGTTTTCTTTTTTGTTTCCTTCCACGAGAGGTACAGATTTATTTCTTGCAGAGGCATGGATTTGCTTCTGCGAGGGGCACTGTCGTGCCTTTTGGAAAAGAAAAACAGTGCTCCCAGTTCGTTTTTTTCATCCGGATTTTTTCATGAAAAATAGTTCGTCGAAACCTATCAACATGAGTTATAATTTTGAAGATCTCGACGTGAGAAATCCGACGGTGAAAAAGATTCGAGATTTGGACGCATGGTTTGAGAGATGAAACATTTTGAATAAACGAATCTACAAAAAAAACTCTCAGGTTGTAAACTTGTAATAAGTGGCGCACACGCAGTGCAATATTTGTCTGGAAGAGTGATTTTTGCAAAGAGTACTCCTTGACTATTGAATTTGTAAAACATGTCACGGTTCGCAAGCAAAACCAGATTGTTGGGGTGGGCCCTGGCCTTGATGCCCCCTGCCTCTAGCACTGTACATGAGATATCTCAGTTGCTCGATGGTCTAATTAGTCCGGCCTTGCTGATAGAGGGAGGCGGCATGGAGACAGCTGGTTATACGAAGAACTGGGCAGAAGGCATGCTTGCACTTGGGACATGACACATCTAGTGAGATTATAGTTGGGCCCGTCTATTGCTAGCTGAAAAGTATTTCTAAACCCATTCTATTTGGTCCTTATAGGTAACTGAGGATTTCTAACAGATCCCTCTCTTTGGAGAGGGTAAAACCCTACAATCAATCATCAAAATTGCCTAGTCGAATGAAATTTGTAATGTCTTTTGTTATATGCTTTTCTTCGATGGTTGTCCTCGCGCGTTGCTACCTTCTTGGAGACATGACTTTCAAAAAACTTTTTCCGTAGTTTGTGTGTTGTCATGTCAACAAAGTCCATACCGGTATGGCTTGCTGCTGGTATGGACTTTGTTGTAAACCTGACTGCGGCTGAAAAGCCCTCGTGAGCTTAATGGAGATTTCTTTCACCCCGCAGGAAAAAAAAAGAACGATGGTTGGTGTTACTGCTTATTGTTGCGTGTCCTTGGCTGCATCGGCATTTTTTTCTCATTTCTGATTCTTCTTCCTTCTTTTTTAATAATTTGGTTGCGTCTATCGTTAATGTCTCGACTAGTTCAATTAAAAAGGGCCTCTTTACAGTTCCTTTTATTAATGATTCAATAATGTTCACGTGCAAGTCAATTGGTAAGGAAAGACATATTTTTGAATTTCACACATCCACGAATCAGCCACGCAGTACAAACTACTCTTTTCGTCTCATAATATATATAAGATGTTATTAGATCGAATATGTGAGTATATTGGATGTGATAACAACTTATATTTTGGGATGGAAGGAGAATTATGACATGGAGGGAGTACAGTGATTTTGAAAAGCGAAAAAGAAAAGCAATTTCTTGACGCACGCACGTACCAGCCTTTGGTGGAGACGAAGGCGTACTGGCACGGGCTTTCAGGCACAGGGTTGCTGCCCAGCGCGCGCGTGCTCCAGCTGACGTTGACTTGGTTGAGGCGGGAAATCAGCGAGGTCTCGCAGCAGCCGTGTCCGCTGCAGGGCGTGCCGTCGTCCCCGGTGTCGTTCACCCTTAGGCACGTCGTGATGCAGCCGGTGAGGTAGTCGCTGACGCTGCGGCTCCTGAGCCTGGCCGTCGACCGGCACCCGATGGCCGTGAACACGTTGGCCGACGCCGAGAGCAGGAACGGGTTGCGAACGCGGAGCACCGCGCTCACCCTCGTGGTCGTGAGCTTGCTCGTGTTCTTGCTGCTCGGCAGGTCGCAGCTATAGGTCAGGTGGGTGTAGACCACCATCTGCGCCGTCTCCAGCGTGATGTTGGCGACCTTGATGTCGCGCCGGAGCAGGGTGGGAGGACTCGTCGTCTCGTTGCATGTGAGGGCGAACCGGCCCGACAGGGAGCACCCGGGGCCGATGCCGAATGGGTAGGGGATGTCTATTTCCCCGCATTTGCTAGGGCAGTTTTTTGCCTCGGGTGGCCCAGACGGCGCGCCGGAGACGGCGGCGGTGAGGAGCGCGGCATGGAAAACAAGTAGGAGGAGCAAGGTTTCTTGTAGCGGTGTCATAGCTAAATTGCTTTGCACGCACGGCCTCCTCTGATACCCATAACCCATGGTATATATAGTAACGCAAACTAACATGAAAGTTGAGTGACTCAAGTTCAAGCAGTTTTTTATTTTTATTTTTGAGAAACACCAATTAGAACGTAGACACAGACACACTCGCACCACTACACACACCACACTCAGAAAACGTTTATTGGAGACTAGGTTGAAGTTGTATAGTTTTATGATTGACGAAGTCATTGTAGATGCCTCGCTATCGACATGAATATCGATTGCCACCCTGGGAGATGTTCGACCAAGATGGCCTGAACTAGGGAGGCCTAGGCCGTGGACTATGCCCGTTCTTTTTGAAGTTCAAACTCATATTCATTTGAGAAGAAAAATAAATAAATTTCACAAGAATAGTGATGTTGTATGATTTGTAACTATTCTTTTCCTGGATATGGTTGGCTCGTACCTCTCAAATGAATTTGATTTCGAGCTTCAGATTTTACATGTTTGTAGACCATCACATCTCCAACATATCACAATTTTCTAGAATTTTTAGAAACATATTCTTTTTACTTTGTTTTCATCAGCTTCCACTATAACTTGGTTTCCACCTGACAGTCAATTTTTTTGTTGGTTTCCACCTCATATTTCCTCGCTTGAGAAACTGGGTCCCAAAATCAATTGCTTCCTTGGCGCCACCTTGGTAGTGTGGCTCTGGCAAATCACCATGAAAGATACTTTGATTGCATTTTCACTTTTGGATGCTCCACGTTATGTTGACAGCGATGTCATTTGAAGTCTGTGTCACTCTTCTTACTCAAGGGATTGGTACCATAACATAGTTTTCTACTTCTTTCTTGAGTTTTGGTTTGGTTGATCGTGACGGGCATGTGGCGTAACAAATTAACATCATTAATTACTTATTTGATGCAAGTTGAACGGTTGGTGGACGGGCTAGCACACAGATCCAATAATTAGGGACGCATGGTGTGTGTGTGTGTGTGTGTGTGTGTGTGTGTGTGTGTGTGTGTCTTTCGAAGTTATGGTGACATAAGCTCAACAACTTGACGCATATGCGATGACATATATGTGTGTCTATTAGGCCAGTCTGAGTAGTCGTCTATGAGCTAGCACACAAACTCAATAATTAACGACGCATACTGTGTGTCCCTTTCAACGCTCTGGTCCGACGTGTATGCGTGCTTGTTAGGCTAGTTCCACTGGCATCCCTTACTATGCTTATGCAAGTTTGACATGTCACTTATATACTCACCATCTTAAGTAATATAAATCTTTTACAGGCCAAGTATAAATACACTAATTCTTACTCCCAGTAACTTTGTACAAACCAACGGCAATTAATATGGATCGGAGGGAGTACTTATAAAGTTCATGCGAGTCTAACTGGATAAATGTTTAATTATCTACTTGTTGGATTGTCTGAAGAGATGATATATAACACAGCACACGTTTCGTTTCTCCGGTCGCTACATAGATAAAAATTTGAGTGAACGATTAGCAGACGATAATGTAGAACATGGAAGAAAGTTTCTTTAGAAACGGCGGGGATCAGAGGTGAAATTGATGGAAGACTGCGATGGGCTAGACTCACATTTGCTTTTGTGTGTTAGTGTCAGTCTGCAAATCACCAGCAAACAAATCTACTCCCTCCGTTTCAAATTACTTGTCATAGAAATAGATGTATCTAGAACTAAAATACATCTAGATACATCCATACCTGCGACTGTAAAATTGGTTGAAGCGTATGCTTTCGCAGGGACGCGTTGCGTGTTATTTATAGAGCGTTGGTACAAGGGCGGTAGCTCAGGTTGTTGGTGGATTGATCCTCAAGCTAAGATCTATACAAGATAGAGATCAATCCCAACTAACCTAAACTACCTAGAGTACAACTCACGCAACACAACTATACGTCTACGTGGTTTATACAACACCACCACGTACACATTTACATTGTCTAAGACTCCCCCTCAATCATAACTTACCAAGTTGAGATTGCTCTTGAAATCTTCCAGTTTACGCCATGATAAGGCTTTGGTAAAGCCATGTGCAACTTGATCATTGGTGGGAATGAAACGAATGTCCAATAGCTTCTTGGCTACTCTTTCTCTCACGAAGTGATAGTCAACTTCGATATGTTTTGTCCTTGCATGAAATACTGGGTTTGCTGAAAGGTAAGTGACACCAATATTATCACACCAAAGACATGCAACTGGCGAGTGTGTCACACCTAACTCTTTTAACAGAGTTTGAACCCATATAATTTCAGCTGTGGTATTTGCTAAAGCTTTGTATTCTGCCTCAGTACTGGACCTTGACACTGTTGCTTGTTTGCGTGCACTCCAAGATATCAAGTTGGGTCCAAAGAAAACAGCAAAGCCACCTGTGGACCTTCTGTCATCTGGACATCCTGCCCAATCTGCATCTGAAAAGGCACTTACCAATGTAGAACTTGACTTGGAAAATTTTAGTCCAGTGCTCATAGTTCCTCTGAGATATCTGAGAATTCTTTTTACTGCAGTCCAATGTTCAAGTGTAGGAGAGTGCAATAATTGACATACTTTATTGACGGAGAAGGATATATCAGGCCTTGTTAAAGTCAAGTACTGCAACGCACCTACCACACTTCTATAATTTGTAGAATCATGAGCTCCCAAGATTTCACCGTTTTCCTTAGAGAGCTTTTCGGATGTGGACAGAGGCATATTTGACACTTTGCAATTCATCATACCAGCACGTTTTAATACATCTGATACATATTTTTCTTGAGTTAGAAGTATACCATTCTTGACTCTCTTCACCTCTATTCCCAAGAAATAATGCAAATCACCGAGATCTTTTAAGGCAAAATCCCTTCTAAGATCTTCCAACAATGCTGTAGTTCCCTCCTGTGAAGAGCTAGCCACAATAATGTCATCGACATACACAAGCATAAAGATTGTGATCTTGCCTTTGCTATAAAAGAATAATGAAGTGTCAGCCTTCGATGGTCTGAAGCCCAGCCTTTGAAGTTTTTCACTTAACCTAGAATACCACGCTCTAGGTGCTTGCTTCAACCCATACAAGGACTTATCAAGCTTACATACATAGTGTTGCTTGTTTTTCACTTCATACCCAGGAGGTTGTCTCATATACACTTCTTCCTCTAGAACGCCATGAAGGAACGCATTCTGCACATCCAATTGACGAAGACTCCAACCTTTTGATACTGCAATAGATAGAACTAGTCTGACAGTAGCAGCTTTAACAACTGGACTAAAGGTGTCCTCGTAGTCAATGACATGTCTTTGTTTAAAGCCTTTTGCAACTAGCCTGGCTTTGTATCTATCTATTTCTCCTGTAGCTTTTCTTTTAACTCTATAAACCCATTTGCAATCAATAATATTTCTGCCCTTGGCCGGAGGAATTAAGTGCCAAGTTTTGTTTTTGATTAATGCATCATATTCCTCATCCATTGCATTTTTCCATTTTTTACTTGCAAAGGCTTCACGTAGATTATTTGGTTCTTCTGTTGTAGTAAGACCAGCAAACTTAGTTTTACCATACCTGACCGTACCATCTGTACGTACTTTGGGTGTTACAATACCATGCTGAGATCGTGTACGCCGAGTTTGTTCGGGTGCAGCAACTGTTGGCGCAGAAGATCCCGCAGCTGGCGCAGAAGATCCCACCGGATCTGCCGTAGAAGAGCCAGGCGCGCCCGATCCGAGGCGGATCTCGACATGATCAGCGCCAGACGTGGCAGACCCAGAGATGTTGTCGAGGGCCCACCGTTCCCCCGCGTCGATGCGCGGTGCAGAGGCCGCCGCCTGGCGACTCGGAGGGGCAGCCGTACCGCCCCTGGACCCGCCTGATCCGGAGTGCGCTGTGGTGCTGCTCCCAGCGGGCCCGCAGTCAGCATCAGCGGGCGGAGGCGTGGGCGTGGACGTGTCGCGGTTGCGCGTGGGCAGGTCGCTGTCGCGTGTGGGCGAGGTGCTGTCCCCACCTGCAGGCGCGGCGGTCGAGAGATTTCGCTCGGGATCGCCGCCTGCAGAACTGTCGCTGCCAGCACCTGGATCCTCCTTGTGTTCCGCGTCAGGCTGATGCTGCATAAAATCATGACGCACAACACGATTTCCTCCAAAATTTATAGCAGGATTTGCATGAAAATTAACCAATGGATTAGCACTAATTTCATCCCCATGATCAAGAGGCTCATTGGTGACAGAGTTTTCAGGAAGAAGAAGAACTTCTGACCTAAGGAGAGCACCGGCATTGGGGTTTAGTGAGGCAAAAGGAACACGGTTTCATCAAACACGACGTCACGAGATATGTAAACCCGTCCGGCGGCTACATCCAAACACTTGAACCCTTTATGGAGATTGCTATAACCAAGAAAAACACAACGTTTGGAGCGGAATTCAAGCTTCTTAGAGTTGAATGGGCGGAGATTAGGCCAACAAGCGCACCCAAAGGTGCGGAGAGCATGATAATTTGGTTTTTCCTGGAACAATCGTTCGAGAGGTGTTTCAAGATTTATCACCTTACTGGGAGTTCTATTGATAAGGTAGGTGGCAGCTATAAAAGCCTCATCCCAAAATTTTAAGGGCATGGAGGCATGTGCTAATAGTGAAAGTCCGACTTCCACAAGATGCCGATGTTTCCTTTCGGCCGGCCCATTTTGCTGGTGTGCGTGAGGGCAGGAGACGTGATGAGTGATGCCAATTTTCCTAAAGGAGTTTAAACGCTCGTACTCACCACCCCAATCTGTTTGCATGGTGATGATTTTACGATTAAAGCATCGTTCAACAAGAGCTTGGAATTCATGAAGTATTTCGAACACTTCATACTTATGTTTAAGAATGTAAATCCAAGTGAACTTACTGAAATCGTCGATGAAACTCACATAATAGTTCTTTCTATTAATAGAATCTCCGGCAGGCCCCCATACATTAAAAAAACTAGATCTAAAGGAGCATTGGAAACACTAATGGAATTCGGATAGGGGAGTTGGTGACTTTTGCCTTTTTGGCAAGCATCACATATACTCTCTTTATTCAACTCGCTATTTGAAAAGGAAATTTTATTCTTCCTAAGAACATGCTGAACGATTGTTGACGAAGGGTGACCTAATCGGTTGTGCCACCTCGATGGAGAGACCTTAGTGGCACCAAACGCCTGCCTGCCCGAGCTCAAAGGTGCAGATGAGAGGGGATAGAGGCCACCCCTACATTGCCTTGGAGGAGGGTTTTCTTCATTGCCTTGTCCTTGACAAAGAAATAGTGTGGATGAGTTTCAAGAAAGGCATGATCGTCATGTGATAAACGATGAGGAGAGATCAAGTTCTTGGTTGCTTTAGGAACATGCAATATGTCTTTAAGATGAAGATTGCGAGTGGGGGTATGAATGTAGGCTTGACCAACATGGCTAATTTTCATACCTGCGCCGTTGGGCATGTTCACTTGATCCTGGCCGGAGTACTTCTCCCTCATGGTGAGCTTGTCAAGCTCACTGGTAATGTGATCTGTGGCCCCTGTGTCGACGTACCAGTTGGTGTCGACTCCGTAGGAGCTGGTGTTGGTGTTGACAGCCGCTGCGCTCTTCTCCTTGGTGAATGCGATGTCAAAGCGGCGGTAGCACTCCATAGCAATATGATTGGGCTTGGAGCAGATCTGACAGAAGACCTCAGGGAGACCATTGCGGCCTCCTCCTTGGCCGCGACCTCCACGGCCTTGCCCGCGGCCGCCGCCTCCACCTCTGCAGCCGCCGCCACGTCCACCCCCTCGTCCACCATGACCGCCGCCACAAGAGACGGCGTTGGCGGAGGAGTGAGAGGATTGGTGCCCGCCGTTGAACATGGTGAGCCTGTTCTCAAAGCCGGCGAGGAGGGAGTAGAGCTCGTTCACCTTGATCGGCTCGGCCCTAGCGCACAGGGAGGAGACGAAGCCCATGTAGTCGAAGTCGAGGCCGGCGAGGATGTATGACACCATGTCATCGTCGGTGAGGGGCTTCCCAATAGAAGCTAGCTCGTCTCCGAGCGCCTTCATGCGGCCGATGTACTCGGCGACAGTCGAGGTGCCCTTCTTGGTGTTTGACAGGGCGATCCTCGTGTTCACTACGTGCGCCTGGGTTTGGGAGATGAACATCTCCGTGATGGCAGTCCATGCTGCCGAGGCCGTGGTGCAGTGGGCAATCTGGATCATTACAGGAGGTGAGACTGAATTGAACATAAAGCTCAGAACCTGGGAATCCTTCGCCCTGGCGATCTCATACGCCGGATTGGGCGCATCTGTTGGCTTGCCCTCCTTGTCCATGAGCTTGGGCGCCGGCTCTTCTCTGTCGGGGTTGATGTAGGCGACAAGTTGAGCGCCGCGGATGGCAGCAACCGCTTGGGCACGCCACACAGGGAAGTTTGAGCGATGGAGGCGATCGGCGATGGGAATGAGGACTGGTGCAGCGGCGGCGGCGGTGGAGCTTGAGGCCATGGCTAGGGTTTTGGGATGTGCTGGAGGCTAGGCTCTGAATACCATGTAAAATTGGTTGAAGCATATGCTTTCGCAGGGACGTGTTGCGTGTTATTTATAGAGCGTTGGTACAAGGGCGATAGCTCAGGTTGTTGGTGGATTGATCCTCAAGCTAAGATCTATACAAGATAGAGATCAATCCCAACTAACCTAAACTACCTAGAGTACAACTCACACAACAGAGCTATACGTGTACGTGGTTTATACAACACCACCACGTACACATTTACATTGTCTAACAGCGACAAGTAATTCGGAACGGAGGGAGTAGATTTAAAAGTAAGATAAAATCAATAGCAAGCCCACATATCGCTGGGTTAGCATCACGTACTCACTTTTTTGTAAGACCACAATCTCCAATAATTGGATGTTATGTCATTAAACTTACTGATCGTGGGCACCAGTGCCGTAGCCAGAATATGACTACGCCCCTAGCCGGCCTAAGCTGCAGTGAAGGAAGGATTTTCTCTTCACGCCCCTGGCCACAGCTCAGGCCGGGCTACGCCCCTGGTGAAGAGCGCATTTGTCACGCAGGCGGCACTGCCCGTCAATAAGACCGCAGACGAGGACGACGTATCCTTCTCCTGGGATGACAAGAAGACGCGGCTCATGCCAAAGCTCATCTTCCATCTGGAGGGCGTGGACTGGGACCTGCCACGGGAGAACTACGTGACGGGCGACCATGAGTCCGGCCAGGCTTGCGTGATAATAAGTTCGAGCCACAGGTATGTACACCACTGAAATCTCTATTTTTTGTGGAGTACCAGAATACTCAGCAAAAGGCCATAGGACCTCGGCAAATACTTTGCCGAGTGCTGCAATTACTTGTTTCAAATAAAATAAAAACATATACACATACGCACGCGTGACATCTGCCATACATAGCTATCCATGGTGTCAGCAATTATGTGTTTAATTAATATGAATTATTTGTTCTTAACTTCTCGACAATGGACCTAATAGCCCCATTTACCTTTCATATCAACGCTCATCATCTCCATCGACCCGACATCACCTTTGACGTCCTTGGCACACATGAGTTCGTTTTTATTCCGCAATGGAATCAAGGGTTACTACTTGCGTTTAGCACTGATATGTGCAATTAAGAAATTTAAAAAATTATAAGCAATCAACAGATAGCAACTAAGAGTTAATTCTATTAATCGCCTAACCCTTTGCTTGCATTGGCTAGTACGTGAAGCTCAATAGTAGCATCACCAGGGAGAGATACACACCTACTTCTTCATTCCCCTGTTGACATAGAAAAGATGCATACATATGGCCCTTCAGTTATCCTACTCGCTTTATATCGAGACAACATGGAAAGAAGCCGTTGCAGTTGTCGGCGGCATGTCTTCCTTCAACACAACCATTGTGATGACCACTATGATGCAGTAGGCCAAAATTAAGCTCAGGAACACCTGCAATCTCAGGAAGACAAGATATAATTGGAGATGGCAGATCATTCTTAAGCAAAAAATAATCATGATAAAGAATTATAGATGAGCATAGGTCTGAGTATCAACAATAGTTTGCATCAAAATAGCATTGTAACAGGATGCAAAGGCTTCAACACAGATCCTCTTCACACCATCACAAAACTAGGTGCTGGTGAAGGAAATATGCTCTAGAGGCAATAATAAAGTTGTTATTTATATTTCCTTATATCATGATAAATGTTTATTATTCATGCTAGAATTGTATTAACCGGAAACTTAGTACATGTGCGAACACATAGACAAACAGAGTGTCCCTAGTATGCCTCTACTTGACTAACTCGTTAATCAAAGATGGTTAAGTTTCCTAACCATAGACACGTGTTGTCATTTGATGAACGGAATCATTAGAGAATGATGTGATGGACAAGACCCATCCATTAGCTTAGCATAATGTTTGTTTGGTTTTATTGCTATTGCTTTCTTCATGACTTATACATATTCCTCTGACTATGAGATTATGCAACTCCCGAATACCGGAGGAACACTTTGTGTGCTATCAAACGTCACAACGTAACCGGGTAATTATAAAGATGCTCTACAGGTGTCTCCAAAGGTGTTTGTTGAGTTGGCATAGATCAAGATTAGGATTTGTCACTCCATGTATCGGAGAGGTATCTCTAGGCCCTCTCAGTAATGCACATCACTATAAGCATTGCAAGCAATGTAACTAATGAGTTAGTTGCGGGATGATGCATTACAGAACGAGTAAAAAGACTTGCCGGTAATGAGATTGAACTAGGTATGATGATACCGGCGATCGAATCTCGGGCAAGTCGCATACCGTTGAAAAAGGGAATAACGTATGTTGTTATGCGGTTTGACCAATAAAGATCTTCATAGAATATATAGGAGCCAATATGAGCATCCAGGTTCCGCTATTGGTTTTTGATCAGAGATGTGTCTCGGTCATGTCTACATAGTTCTCGAACCCGTCGGGTCTGCACGCTCAACGTTCGATGACGATTTGTATTATGAGTTATGTGTTTTGATGACCGGAGTTTGTTCGGAGTCCCGGATGAGATCACAGACATGACGAGGAGTCTCGAAATGGCCGAGAGGTAAAGATTGATATATTGAAAGGTTATATACGGACATCGAACTGGTTCCGATAAGGTTCAGGGATTTTTCGGAGTACTGGGAGACTACTGGAACCCCCGGGAAAGTTAATGGACCTATTGGGCCATAGTGGAGAGAGGGAGGCTGCCACAAGAGGAGGCGCCCCCCAAGCCCAATCCGAATTGGACAAGGGGTGGGGGGGCACGGCCCCCCTTTCCTTCTCCCTCTCCTCCCTTTCCCCTTTCCCCTCTCCGTTGATTGGAAGGGGGGGGGGGAGAATCCTACTTGGACTAGGAGTCCAAGTAGGACTCCCCCCTTGGCGCGCCACCCTTGGGCCGGTCACCTCCTCCTCCCCCCGTTTATATACGGGGGTCGGGGGCACCCCAAAGAGAAAACAGTTTTTTCTTAGCCGTGTGCGGTGCCCCCCTCCATAGTTTACTCCTCCGGTGATAGCGTCATAGTGCTTAATTAGGCGAAGCCCTGCGCGGACCACATCACCATCACCACGCCGTCGTGTTGTTAGAACTCTCCCTCGACCCTCTACTGTATCAAGAGCTCGAGGAACGTCATCGAGTTGAACGTGTGCTGAACACGGAGGTGCCATACGTTCAGTGCTTGGATCGGTTGGATCGTGAAGACGTTCGACTACATCAACCGCGTTAACATAACGCTTTTTCTTTCGGTCTACGAGGGTACATGGACACACTCTCCCCGTCTTGTTGCTATGCATCTCCTAGATAGATCTTGCGTGATCATAGATTTTTTTTTTGAAATTACATGCTACGTTCTCCAATAGCTGGTGGGGGTATCAGCCAGTGCATCATCCGTCTTACGAAACAAATGAGAGAAACTAGGTGGTGATTCAGTGCATAATGAGAGTTCAAACTTTATACCGTCAATCGTATCTGCACCCATCCATATTTTGTTATCATTGTTGATGTTTCTTCATACACAAGACAGTCAAGAAACAACCTTGGTTTATTTTGCCGTAATAGAGTCAGCGAAACAAGAAAGTTAGAGTAGCAAGATTACAAAGGATCATTCAACAAAAAATATCAGCGTAGCACACATCATGCCATATCTCTAATTGCAAAAGGCAAGATTTAGCCACTTAAGACCTTGGAACATCTTCTGTCGAGAGAAGGCAAACTTTTGAGAACTCAAATATTCCGTGTGTATTAGAGCCCAGCCGTATCTAATAAAAGAAGAGTAAAATGGATTGGAGGCCCTTAAAGTATGGAGAGGAGTGTCAGTTGGGTTGTAAGTATGATTTTTTATTTTTGTGCACATTTGGATAAGTGGATTAACACAGGCCAGTCTGAAACAGCCAAATGAAGCGTTGACTGATGCCGCATAGGTTATATTTTTCCCAAAAAAAGGCCCTGCAAATAATATAATCTATTTAACGCTACAACTTACAAGGCTGATGATTGGCTGATATAGTTTGGCATGCCATATATTTAGCACACATAATAACAAGTAGTAGTAAATTATTGCCCTTCTTAATTGGTATCTCACATGCATGGCATCATCCTATCATCCTAGCAAGCAAGAAGAGCAAGTACCTCCAACACAGAAGAAGTATTAGCATGTGTATACATAGTACAGTGTAGGAAGTTCGGGTTGTTGACCTACAAAAATGGGTGAGACAGATTAGAGATGCGATCCAATACTCACCTAGCTACAACGCCACGCCAACCACCAACCGCATAAGAACGAAGCCTGAAACCACCCCTCACCCTGTCAAAGCCTCGAGGGGATGGTGTGGCGCGCGCGCTGAGAGAGGGGAGGGAGACCGTGTTTGCCGCAGAGAAAAGGGATGAAGGAGAGGATATTTTTCAATCGGTTTTGAGAATCTTTTAGAAGGATCCTGAACCGGTTTTCTTTTTTCTGTCATTTTCTTTACTGCTTTTTCTAGTTTTCCATTTTTGTTTCGGTTTCCCTTTTTTTTCCTTTTATGTTTTTTTTGCGTCTATTTGTCTTTTTTATTTTCATAAATTCTTGAAAAATGCCTTCAAAACTTGTTCAGAATTTTGGAAAATGTTCGCTTTCCATAAAATGCTACAAATTTCAAATTTTGGTTCATGCTTTCCTTTAAAATGTTCACTTTTCTAAAAAATTAAATAAAAATATTCAAAAATGCTTCAGAATTTCAAAAAACTTGATAATGTTTTCCAAAAAATTTCGTGTTTTGCAAAAATATTGCAAAAAATTCAAATATTGTTCAAAGTATTCAAGAAATATTCGAAATTCAAAACTTGTTGTAAAATTTCGAAAAATTGTTTGTATATCAAACAGTCCACTTTTTCAAAAGTTGGTTGCATTTTTTGAACGCAGCTACAGTAAAACCTGCAAGTTTTTGTTTTTAAGCTACAGTGCACCTGCGAGCTATAGTACTTCGTACGCTACAGTAGATTTTTTTTTGAGACAAGCACGCTACAGTAGCTTTTTTTGAGACAAACTGCAAAGCTACAGTAGCTGTCAACGAGGAGCTCGCCGTGTTCGTCAAATGGGCGGCCCAGTCAAAATGGCCGTGGGCTGCACAACCATCGGTGGCCCGACTTGTCCTCTAGCGAGACTTGTCATCGCGCACCGGCGTCCCAGACCGCCGCCGGCTTCCGCCGTCTGGCCACATCACACCTGTGCCGGCTCATCGCCGTCGTCCTTGGCAACCTTCGCTAGTTATCTGCCTTCCCGGAACCGCGACACCGTTGCTCCAGCAGCGATGCAGCCAGGCCGGGCGGCCGCATGTCCACCACGCCCACAAGGTGCTCGGCGCATTGCGCGACCGCGGCTGTGTGGTCAACCAATCAGTTGCACTTGTTCCGTAGCTGTGGTCTGTGGCGCATTTGCCAAGGAAGGGAATTTCAGATGCCGGAGCGAGGAAAAGGAAACCCGGGCACATAGAGGCCCCTACTTGCTGAACCTGCAGATACAGGTAGACGCCCCTAGTTGCTGCTGACTCTTAACAGGTTAATGCATGTATGCATGGTATGAACCTGATTCAGTTGTTAATTGTCCTTGTTGTAATGCAGACGAAGCAGCTGGACGGCGCACGTACAGAGCATCTCCATTTCCTGCATTCATCCAGCTTAGTGTTCCCTTCCCACCTCTAGTTTCATACCCAAATGTTTTGATTTTGAATGTCTATACACTCGCATCTGTTTCATCCTGTCAATTTCTATTTCAAGATAGTTTTCCATTTCCATTGATGTGTAATCAAGAGTGCAATTCATTTTCGCCATGTCAGCCGGGAGATTAGGAAGCTCATTTTCTAGTAGTGTCAGCTTCTACATTTGTCAGGGACTTGAGGGTGCTTATTCACAAAGAAGTTCTTACAACTCGCAACCGTAATTAAACTGAGCCTTAGTCACACACTATAAATTATTGCAATTGCATAGCAAGCACATGTACATCACACACTGGAGAAAACATAACTGCAGTAGACTACATCAACGAAAAGAAATTGGCTATACTTGACTAGTACAAGATACTAGGGGATTACCTCATTTGCCCTCCCCTGGCTTCGCAACCATTGTGTCTTACACTTTTCAAGTTCCTTCCTGACTTCTCCCATGGTAGGCCTGTTATTCACGTCTTCCTCGAGACATTGCACTGCAATCTTGCCAACGTCCTCGAGGCACTCCATGTTCTCCTCAACATTGGATGAAACCTCCTCATCAAACAGCTGCCTTGCCGTGCCATCCTTGGAAGCCTTGACGTAGTCCATCGGAAGGCTACGATTCTCCCCGTACCTAGCCTTCTTTCGGGTAACGAGCTCCAGTAGCACGATACCAAAGCTGTACACGTCGCTCTTAGCGGTGAGCAGCCCGGTCTTCATGTACACGGGGTCAATGTAGCTGCTGTTCCCGACCACCCAGTTGGTGTGGTCCTTGTCGATGCACATGAGCCTGGACGTCCCAAAGTCCGACACCTTGGGCGTGAAGCTGTCGTCGATGAGGATGTTGCCAGATTTGACATCACCGTGGAGGACCATCTGGCTCTGCGAGTGCATGTAATCGAGCCCCTCAGAGGAGCTGATAGCAATGTCGAGGCGTGTTTCCAGTGGGAGAGGGTGGTTGTTTCCGTGAAGCACGTCCTGAAGGCTCCCTCTGGGGACGAACTCATAGACCAACATGGGCACCTCCGTCTCCAGGCAGCAACCCACGAGCCGGACCAGGTTTGGGTGGCTGATCTTGGATTGGACCGTGATCTCATTCGCGAAATCCTTCTGCCGGTCCTCGTTGACGATGATGGAGCGCTTCACAGCAACAACAACGCCGGTGTCGGTGGTCCCCTTGTAGACCTTACCGAAGGCACCTTTGCCAATGATGCAGCTGTACTTGTTTGTGATGCGACCCAGCTTGTCCTTGGTAAAGATCTCGATCCCGGCGCTCTTGAGGAACGACCCGCCGTTCCTGTTGAATCGGTCCCTCAGCTTCCTGTTCTCTCGCTCCATGTGCAAAAATATTACTAGCACGAACAGTAATGCGATTGCACCAATTGTTCCTGCATGCAATTGCAAGCAGATGACATATATAAGTAGTTACATTTTTTTTCAAGATGGCCAGAGATCGAGCACTAACATGAGAGTTCATACATATGACAAGTACTAGCTTGCTCCAAGTAACTGCATGACATGTACCCAAGAGAAGATTTGGTCATGCATGTTCATGCAAAAGGCTGTGTGCATCAGGGCCAAGGGTTTTCATTCCTTTTCGAAAAATATGCATGTTAATGGTGTCATGCGAACTACTCCCTCCATTCCTAAATATTTATCTTTCTAGAGATTTTAACAAGTGACTACATACGGAGCAAAATGAGTGAATCTACAGTTTAAAATATGTCTATATACATCCGTATGTGGTAGTCCATTTGAAATCTCTAAAAAGACAAATATTTAGGAACGGAGGGAGTATATATTAAGAGACAGTCATAACTGTTCACAACTTCACCTGATGACATGTACTAGTAATTTGGTATAGATATTCAGTGATATAAGAACATGATGTAAGTTTTTTTTTTGAAATAAGAATATGATGCAAGTTGTTGGAATGGTGACTGCTTTGTCATGAAGTTTAGGAAAGTAGAGCATATATACAATACCTCACCTATCACTGCAACTGCAGGTCTGGACAATACGGGTTCACAACCTTTGTCACTCTTGCCGTCTCCTCTTCGTCCGAAATTACACTTACACTCATAATCACCTTCGGTATCGTGGCATGTCCCTCCACGGCAAGGATAGATATTCTTGTACATTGTGGAATTTGGTGATCGTCGTAATGCGCACTCATCAATATCTGAAAAATGTACGAAAAACATTGCACATTGTTCAGTTTAGTGCATGAAAGTAAAGACACCAACCAATATCATTTTTGTAGAAGGAAGGCCGTACCGCTGTAGTAGATCCTGACTTTGAATTAATAAGGCCACAAGGGATGAAATATGTAAGTCTTACATTAGTATCATACTATTATTTACTTCCAAGTTTATTAATGTTAAAAATAGTGAGCGAGCACTAAAAATCCTGGGATCCCTAATCTTATCCAAGGTCAAATTGTCCTCCTCGGTATCCAGGGTGTGCTATACAATTAAAAAGATCTCAAATTACTCTGAGGCGAGAGGAATATATATGCAATAACAAACAAGTGGAGTGAAGTTTACATACTTGTGCACCCATTTTTTTTGTATGGATTACCGGTGTATCCCTTGGAGCAATTGCAGAAATAGCCCGGTGCTCCATGACTTGCATTTACACAATAGCTTTCACTGCTAACACAGGCGGCACCGTTAGGAACAATTTCCTTGCCGTTACCCTCCAGAGTCGGGGGGCATGTTCCATCCCTAACTGCCCAGTCAAGAACAACTGGAACAACAGGGCCGCTTCCAAGTCTATTGGCGAATGTCATATTCCCAATCAGGTCATTTTTTCTGAAACTGTACCTGCTCGACAAATTCAACCATTAGTATATGTGAAGATTGTTGCAACTTTTTTTTGGGAAGATTGTTGCAACTTGAAGCGTTTGTACATATGTCTAGACTAAAAACATGCCATTATCTTCATAAAACCTATAACTTTGGTAGAATGATGGACCAGGCTAGGATGCTGCGATGCATCTTGACCATACCGTGCAACACCACCCCATCTCTCTCGTGTGCAAGCATGATATCACTAAGATTCACTATATTCTTACATTAAGCACCAACCATAAATCTGTTCGAGGATCTTTTTTTCTCACCATTGGTTTGTTGCGACAAGATCTTCTAAACTAGATCCTATGGTTAGTGGTTACATGTTGTTTTGAAACAAGCATTTACACTCCAAGACCTTCTCGCAGGTAATGGCCTAGCCAAACGATTCACCCTTTTGGAAGGCTTTGATGCGAAATAAGGTCATCTTCTTTAATAGGGGCAAGTTTATTATTGGAGATGGGCGTACAATTAGATTTTGGGAGGATATTTGGCTGGGAGAGACACCTCTAGCCTTATAGTATTATCTAACGCTTTTATAATATCGTACATCATAAGGACGAATCTGTGAGTACAATATTGGGATCGTTCCTCTAAATGTACAGTTCAGATGAACACTGATTGGGGAAAGATTGGATCACTGGCTGCATTTAATGCAAAGCTTGATGGAGGTCAACTTGTCAATGAGCCCGATACATTCTGAAGGGCTCTTTCTGTTTCAGACTTGTTTTTCGTTAAATCTATGTATGTCGACTTGATTAATACTGGAACACACTGTCTATTCATTTCTGGATAACGAAAGTGCCTTTAAAGATCAAGATTTTCATGAGTTTTTTTCATAAGAGCGTGATTCTAACAAAGTACAATTTGGCAAAACGTAGTTGGGAAGGGAATAAACACCATTATTTCTGTGACCACGAGAAAATGATTCAACACTTATTTCTTATATGCCCACTAGCCAAGTTATTATGACGAATAATACATGTGTCCTTTAACATACCTCCACCTAATAGTATCCCTAATCCGGTTTGGTAGTAGCTAGTTAGATAGGGTTAAGTCCAATACAAAGGCAAGAATTCGAGTCAGAGCTTGTGCATTACTTTGGGCTATTTGCAGCTATCGGAATGATTGTGTGTTTAACATAACAAACATTACAACAAACTCTTTGCAGGTTATCTACCGATCGTTTGAATCGATCCATACGTGGTCATTACTACACCATGCAGACGTGAGGGAACTTATGGCCTTTGGATGCAACCGATGTGAGACGGTAACATGTACTACATACAACCAATTTGGATGGCAGTCAAATAATAGGGTAAGTGTTTAGGTATGCTCTCGTATTTTTGATGGTTGCAACATCCCGCTCCGGTCAGTGCTGGGAGCCGTCGCCGTTTGGTGCCTTTTTAGCATTGCACAAGAACATAGGGACGCGTGGCACACTAGCATTGGTGGGTGTGCGACGCGTGGGTCGGGAGCGACCCGACTGGCCAAAGCTTCGGTCGGTCGGTCGTAGGGAATCGTTTCCCTTAATAAACAAATGATTGTGTACATCGCTTGATGCAAAGATCAGAGGTAATCCTCCTTTTCGAAAAAACATGTTTGTTTCGATGATATGTTCTGTCAGCAATTGCCAAGTTATAATCAGTAGTAGTACTCGTTGGTTTTAAATTTCAGTTTCAGAAACAGTTTAGCACCTACTGAAATAACTGAAGTTCAGTGATTTCGGTTTGCATTTTGGCCAAAGGACCGAAATGTTCACTTGAATTAAAAAAATGTTTGAAAAAGTTCAAAAATATTTAGAAAAATATTTGAATTCCTATGCACAACACAAATCACTGAAATATGACCAACAGGTAAATATTTCTGTGTATTGAAATTGAATGAAATTCATCAAAATCTCAGTGAAAGTGAAACCCATAGACCTTACTAGGACGTTATAGGAAGGTGGGTTAATTGCCAAGTTATTCTGTATACGATGATTTGAAAGGGGAAAAAGGGGAAAAGGAATTTCTTCACGTACCAGCCTTTGGTAGCGACGAAAGCATACTGGCACAGGTTTTCAGCCACAGGACTTCTGCCTCCCCTGTTCTCCCACTCCACGCTGACTTGGGTGAGGTTAGGAGTCAGCGAGGCCTGGCAGCAGCCGTGCCCGCTGCAGGGTGTGCCGTCGTCACCGGTGTCGTTCACCCTGGCACAGGTCGTGATGCAGCCAGTGAGGTAGGGGCTCGCGCCGCGGCCCTTGATCCTCGCCGTCGAGCTGCACCCGACGGCCGTGAACACGTTCTCGGATGGCGAGAGCAGGAACGGGGTGACGACGTTAAGGGCCATATCGGTGCTCGTGTGGTTGATCGTAGTGTTGCTGGTCGGCACATCGCAGCTATAGGTCAGGTAGGTGTTGACCACCATCTGCGCCGTCTCCAGCGTGATGCTGGCGACCTTGACTGTGCCGGTGAGCAGGGTTGGAGGACTCGTCATCTCGTTGCAGGTGAGGACGAAGCGGCCCGACAGGGAGCATCCAGCGCCGACGCCGAATGGGTAGGGGATGTCTATTTCCCCGCACTTGGCAGGACAGTTTTTTGGCTCAGGCGACGCCGGGGCTGGGGGCGGAAACGGCTCGCCAAACTCGGCGGTCGTGGCGAGCGAGGCATGGAAGACAAGTAGGAGGAGGAGGGTTTGTCGCAGTGTCATGGCTAAATTGCTTTGGACGCACGGCCTCCTCTGATACCCATAACCGATATATATATAGTAACACAAACTGACTGACATGAAAGTTGAGTGACCAATGGCCACAGTTTGGTCGAACTACGACTTCTATTGCACAACACTCGCCAGGCACCCTGCTGTGTCGACCTGATGCTCGTTTATCTTGCTCAACATACTTACTGTACCAATCATCGACAGAGGTGATGGTCGTAGCCCTGACGGCCCACCTGGATAGTGTGGCGTTGGCAAATCACCAGAAAAGATACTTTTGCCTTAAAAAAACCCAGAAAAGATACCTTGATTGTGTTTCACTTTCATATGCTCCACGTTCTGTTGATGGCATTGTCGTTTGAAGATTCTTTTTCCACAAAGGAATGTTGCGATAACATAGTTTGCTGCTTCTTTTTGAGTTGATGGTGATCGACATGGGCCGTGTGACAAATTGACATCATTACTTACTTATTTGATGCAAATTGAATGGTTGGTGGATGGGTTAGCACACAAACCCAGTAATTATAAGGACGCACAGTCTATGTCACTTTCCAAATTGTGGTGACATAAGCACAATAACATGACGTATGTGCGATGACATATATGTTTGTGTATTAGGCTAGTCCCAAACTCCCCGTGGTTGTCTCTGAGCTAGCACACAAGCTCAATAATTAACGATGCATAATTTGTGTCCCTTTCAAAGCTATGGTGACATGAGCTCAACAAGATGACATATATATGATGACATATATGCGTGTTTCTTAGGCCAGTTCCTGTGGTCATCCCTCACTATGCGTATATTACTTTGCCACATGCCACTTATATACTCACCATCTCAAGGACTAGTATAAATCTTTTTAATAGGCCAAGCATTAATACGCTAAATCTTACTTTTGTCAAGTTAATGCGAGTCTAACTAGATAGCGCGTATAAATTTAATTACCTATTTGTTGGATTGTCTGAAGAGATGATATACAACATAACACACATTTAGAGGAACTTGCACCGGCGCTCTATGTTAAAATCCCGCAGCGCGCCAAAACATCTCGAACTGTCCACAGGCATTGACTAGGGGAACCTGGACGATGGACGTTGGCCCAAACTTGGACGATGGATGTTGGCCCAAACTTGGAGTTTGACGCACTACAAGAGTACATGGGAGTATGGCAAATGGTGGACATAGTTGAACTCGATGAAGGAGCTACAAACACCATTATGTGGTCAGGGGAAAACGATAGTCAGTTTTCGGTTAGATCTGCATACGCCGCCAAGTTTGTAGGGAGAGAGGTGGTGCCAACCGTGGAATTCACGTGGAAATCGAGGGATCCGCTACGATGTTGTTTCTTCTTTTGGCTCGCCATGGAGAACATATGCTGGACCTCAGATCGACTTGCCCAACGAGGATTAGCACACCAGGACGCCTGCCTGTTCTGTACACAGGAGGAGGACACACTTGACCACATTTTGCTGACTTGTGTGTTTGCAAGGACCATATGGAGGACGCTGTGCACAATTCTCAGCAGGCAAGAATGGATGCTAATGGTATGGTGTGTAGACAGGGCCAACGAACCGTAAAATCCAAAGAAAATCCGGGCCATCTTCACTCTTGCATTGTGGGAGCTATGGAAACATCGGAATGTGGTTGTATTTGATGGTGCATCCCCATCTCTTGACTTGGTGGCCGCGAGGATAGCAGACGAAGGTAGAGCTTGGCAGCAGACCGGATTGTTAAAAGGAGAACCTGATGATCTCTTGGTGGACCTATTGTGGTGGGCGAGAAGAGAGTAGCCATTGGATGTGTGGTAGTTTCCTGATAGATGGGTTGTATTGTCGTTGTTGGTGTTGTAGTTACATTGTAACATCAATGATGTAGTGGGTTTTGTACCCCCGCCTTCGTTTTATATAATATGATATGCACGTTGTGCATATTCGAGAGAAAAAATAACACATGTTTCATTTCCTCGGTAATTCTATGCTATATTGATAAAATTCAACTTGAAGGATTAGCAGACGATAATGCAGTGCATTGGATGAGAGTTTCTTTAGAAACGGCAGGGATCATAAGTGAAATTGATGGAAGACTGCGATGGGCTAGTCTAAAATGGCTCTGGGAAACACTAGCCCCCCTCCTCCCTCCCCCAGCTCCTCTTCCCTCGCCGCCAAGCAATGCCGGCAGGCGGATAGCGACTATGTGATCTTTCTACCACAACTTGTCAAAACCGCCCCGACAACAGATCTTTTCGGCTCTCGAAAGTGTGCGTCCTTGGATTTCTCGACTCTCATTGGAAACATCTCAATGGGGTTGTGTTTTGTGAGCGCTGGCTGGACCTGCAGCATCGGGCGTGCTATGATGATGCTCGGGCTTGGCGCATACGTCTTCCTAATGTCCAAAGTACTCATGTCGACTACTGGCTCTCATATTTTAGCGGCTAGTTGCTGGTGCCTGATCCATGTGTGTGTGGACGGCCCCTCCCTCCTCCCTTCTGTAACTTCTGCCTGAGACTTGTCTCTACTGTAGTAGGGAAATTTTGTTTCTACCACTAAAGTTTTTGCCCATTTTTCTTATGCTACTCTAAAGGTTTGACATTTCACTATTGCCACTCTAAGGTTTTGAAAATGTATCACTCTGAAAAAAATTGCTTTTAGCATGGAATGATAATTGTGATGTATTGTCAAAAGCTCAGAGCGGCAAAAGTGAAATGTTAAGAGCTGGAGTGGCATCGCAGAAACAAAAATTTCCCGCTATAATACCTGGCTGCTTTGGGCCTTTTTGAATACAGAAATCAGATGGGAAACCTCCCTCCATGCCGAAAATTTAAAAATAGCAAGTCGCTAACCAAAGGAGCGAGCATTACTCCTAACCAAGTGTATAAGCTCATGAGTGACACCATTTACAGTCCAGCAATACCTTATAAACCTGAAAAATAGGGAGGAGCTATAGCCTCAAGTTGGCCTTCATCTCCTAAAAGATGTGATCGAGGAGAGACCAATCCTTTCCATGTGCCACCAAATTTGCAATATGGCAAGAACGAAGTTCGAGGTACGAGAGGTAAAGGCCTACCGCACATTAGACATTTTGGACAATAGGATACCATCTGCCACATCAGACTCGTATTTGCAAATTGTGCATCCTGATAGCCTGCGAAATATGAAGCGGTGAATGACATGTCATGTTCATGAGTGGGCTCATAATGTCCCAAACCACTAAAATGCTAAACTGTTGTTCAAGTGGAGTTTATGCGTAAAATTTAGTTCAAAATAGAACAAAAATCAAAATGTGGTCAACCTAACATTACGTATCACATATTAGGCTTACTGGAGAATTTAATCATTTTTTATTATACATGCATCAAGAAGATGAATGGTTAGGTCCTTGGTTTCTTTGAGGATTCGGACCCATAGAACTCTTTTGTATGTGTGTTGTTTGATTTGTGTAATGCAAGTCATGTTTTTAAAAAAAAATAGTAGTAGTCCCAGCGTTGCATCAATTGATGCACACAACCATTTATTAAGAAGTCCCAAGTAACCAAGTTCCAAGTACTAAGCTCCGGAAAAAGAAAAGTAAAAATTACAGGACAAGAAGCCATGTCATATGAAAATATTCTTATAACTTTTTAGCACCAGATTCCATAGATGTACATTGATCAGAATCTATTGGACAAATGTCTTGTGTATTTTCTATGCACAACCAAATGTCCTCTCAATCCAGTTGTATTTGAGATGACATTGATCTCCTCTCAATCCTTTTGTATCTTAGATGACATGAGTCTCTAATCCTGCGCTTATAGGTATATAGAAGTCGTATGCAACTTCTAGCTTAAATTTATACCCGCATTCTTTATCTCATAGTTACAAAATGGTCGTCTGAGAAAACCTCTGACAACCCAGCGAAACTAAACCCATAATTTTCAGGTCAATGAGTACACAACTCTGTAGGAAATTGTGTTTTATTTCAAATATATTCGGAAACTTTCATCAAGCAGGCCAGAGTACACTTTACATACAATGGCAAAATCAAAATGAAGATTATAGAACATCCGAGACATAGGGGAAAAAGTGTTTTGAGTTATAGTAAGAGCTCATTGCAAATAAATAGATATCGAGGATTGATCATGTCTTAGTTTTCTTTTTGCGGGTGATCATGTGTTAGTTTGGTAAGAGATATTGCTAGGCTATGCTCTTGGGGAATCTTGTGCACTGTTGGAAAATCAATCATTAGAGACACGGTGGCCTAGTCTGTACCAATCCGGTCCTTTGATGCATGGAGGCGCCTCATTTTCCGCGTGGCCGGACAGACATGAGATTTGGATTCCTGCACGCTGGGTCCATAGCATCAATGATGATTGTCCACACTCCCGAGCACTTCATGTACCCAAGATGACCAGGCTGGGAAAGCAAATTATTGCCCAACACTCTTGCCATTCACACTATAGTTTCCGTCTCATTCTTGCTTTACCTTGGCACGCACCAATCATCGACGACAACAAATACTTGCACCCAAAAGGGTTCCTGTTGTATGAGCATTCTCAAGGATGAAACTTTGCGACGAAAGTTCCCAAGGTTGATTAATTGGTGCTCCAAGGTGGCGTCAGCACTCACAATTGAAGATTCTCTGAGTGATTGTGTTTCACTTTCAGATGCCCCACGTGGTGTTGACGACACTGTCCATGCAGGCACCCTTCTTGCTCAAGAAATGTTGGGATCACAAGTTTTTTTTTGGTGTTTGGTCTCTGGTTGGTTGATCGTGCACAACATAAGCCGCAAAAAACGCTAATATACTTATTTGGGGACGACAAACACATGCGGGCTTAATATTTTCTTTTAAACAAAGGCAAAAGGCTTGCTTCATTCATTAATTAAGAAGAAGAGTTTCGGTACATAACACCGGCTCCATAACATTGCCCGTCAGATAAAGAAACATATATGGATTACTCTGGAGGAATGATGATGCTTAAGTGGCTAGCCCTGCGGTGACCCAAAAGTTGGCCTCGTTCTGAATAAGCTTGAGGATGTAATATGATGTGTTTGTTTCTTCCTAAACACTTTAGCGTGTCTCTCATTTCAACAGACAAGCATAGTGAAAGGGCTCAATAATTAAGGACGCATGGTGCGCGTCTATGTCGAAGCTGCGGTGGACACGACACAAGCTCACTGGTATGACGCACAACATG
Organism: Triticum aestivum; assembly: GCF_018294505.1. Lineage (NCBI taxonomy): Eukaryota > Viridiplantae > Streptophyta > Magnoliopsida > Poales > Poaceae > Triticum > Triticum aestivum. Next base: position 36,446,598 of record NC_057797.1, on the reverse strand, counting down.
TATCGTCATGCGTTTTATTATTCATCAACAGCCGAATCAGAGGTGAAAGTGATGGCACACTGATGAGCTTGTCGCACATTGCTTTGCATGTCAATCAGTAGCACTAGCAGGGCCTAAGTACTTATCCCCTGAGTCATCACCATGTAAACTTACTTTCTTCTAGATACAAATCAGATGAGATGCCCCCATCAAACTCAAATCGGACGATGTGTTCTGAACCAATAATGGTACACTTAGGGGATGAATCCTACGGGTTCAACCTACAGACTGATGTGCCATGCAGCCATGCAATGGCGGTTTCAGAGCAAATGAGTTCAGTCTTTCAACTGTAAGAAGCCACATTGCGTCCGTAACTTGAGTGCGTAGCTATTTCCCGTAAGTGCAGCATTATTGGTTCTGAACTAATCAACATCATGTGAGAGTTTTTCAGGATTCATCGTCCCGCTGGACAGCCTGATCAACCTCATCAAGGGCACTGCTTTTGAGTGGTTTAAGGTGGGGGCTAAATGCTTTGAATATGTGTTTCTGTAGATTGGTGTCTAAGGCTGGGGCTTAGTGCTTTAAATCTGTCTTTATGGTCCTTGTAATCCTGTTTATGTGAGTTGTATATAAGACGACAACACGTCGGATTATAGGTATGAAAATATATTTTCTGCCCAGGTTTCCGGTCTCCATCCGTGCCAATTAATGAAAGACCAAGCTATCCACACAAAGAAATGGTGTTCATGATTCTTCACTAAGCACTGTGAATACATCTCATCTGCTGGGGAAAATGCATGTGTGTCTCGCAGGTTTAAACATGTCCATGCCTTGTGAAGGTTGAGATCAGTAATTGTAAATTAGCGAACCCAATGAAGAAATCTTTTTGGTAAAGATGACATTGCTCAAGCAACTCTTCTCTCTGCTATTTACATTTTATTTTCTTTTGCGAATATGCCATGTGGCTTATCATTTCACTGATAGGAAGAGCGGAATACAAGAGGTTGGCAATCCACGACTTTATGCACGCTAGTGCGAAGTGGCGGGTGCTGATAAGCAGAAGAGAAAGGTTGCTCAGCCCAAGGAAAGAAAGACTAAGTTACGTGCACACTATTTACATTTCTACACTCATCCTAAATTAAATCAGTAGAATGCCATATTCTGATGACATTTTACATGCTTTATTTGAGTAATTCTGTCCATGCCCCCATATGACTGACCTGTCAAGTGCAAACCATGGTGTCTTTGTACCACGACTTCGTGTATCAACCTCTATGCCTAGATTATTCCAATGTTATCACGGGAATCCGCAAGTTGAATACCAAAATATACATCAACTGACTCAATAGAATACCCCATTGTCATCACGAGTATCCATATGCAAGACATACATCAAGTGTTCTCAAATCTAAAATATTCAATCCAACACAACGAAACCTCAAAAAGTAAGACTCAATTTATCACAACAAAGATAGAGAGAGAAGAACACCATACGATCTGACTATATTAACAAAGCCCGTGGTTACATCAAGATTGTGCCGGATCAAGAACATGAGAGAGAGAGAGATCAAACACATAGCTACTGGTACATACACTCAGCCCCGAGCAGAGCGAATGTTCTCAGTTTCTTTCTGTTTTTTATATTTATATGATTTTTTGACGTTGGTTTCACGTCAGGGGGACCCATGAGGGAGCGACAAGCTCGCTAGGCACGCCCTGGGGGGCCTTGAGCTTGTCGTGTCCTCGTGGCTCTTCTGGTCATTCACCGAAACTTCAGGGGTCTCCTTTTGTCCATAAAAATCATCGTAAATTTTCAACCTATTCTGAGAACTTTTATTTCTGCACAAAAAACAACACCACAATAGTTCCGCTGGAAACAACGTCAATATGGTTTGTTCTATTTAAATCATATAAAAATACACCAAACTTATATAAAATTGTTGTAAACATGGCATGAATACTTCATAAATTATAGATACGTTGAAGACGTATCAACCCCCGCCACAACAAACATTTTCAAAATTTTGATTTATTTGGCTTGCTTACCAAAATATAGTTGTGGCGGGTGCCTGACAACGCCCACAACTGCTTACCAATAAGCAGGTGGCGGGCACTGGGTCGGCACCCGCCACTATTGTTTCCATCCGGCGGGCATATTTGGAAGAGCCTAGTTGTGGCGGGTGTTGGCCAACGCCCACCACAGGTATGCCCGTAACTGTGACGGGCACAACCACGTACCCGCCACTGCTCTTTTGGAAAAGTAGCAGTGACAGGTGACATGTCCTGCCCGCCACTATTTATAATTCACCTATAGGGCTTTTCCCAATAGTGTGGTCTCCTCAGTTGTGCCTAGCATGACTATTTAAGCCGACTGCTGGCATCGAAACCCTACCCGCCTCCCCCCCCCCCCCCCCCCACACACACACATTTTCGTCAGCCATCTGCCGCCGCCGCCACTTTCCACTCCTCGTTCGCCACCACTAGTAGCCATGCCCCCATGTTGCCAGATAAGGGACCACCCATTTCTATCGTCGGAGCGTCGGCCGCCCCGCCTTGAGCAGATCCAGGCAAGGTGTGAAGCCTGGATCGCCTCGGGGCTACCTCTGGGTGTAGTGAATACGAAGGAGTTGGAGGAGGATGAGAAGGTTAAGGAGGAGGGGGAAGATATGGGGGTCGCCAGGGATGTGGATCTGCAGGCAGAGCAGCTGGCCATCCTCGATTCCCTCCGCTCTGAGTCGGATGCGGAGACGAGACACCGTCGCTGGCAGGAGATGAAGGCACAACACACTGCGGAGGAGGAGGAAATGTTTGCCTACATGGATGAGGTTGAGCAGGAGGAGGGGGAGGAGGAGCCAGAGCCCTCTCCTATGCGCCCGTCCATGTCTCCCTGCCATGGCAGAGGCCCAACCCTGCTTTGTCATAGCCATGTTTTGGGTTCATTGGAATTATATCATCATAACACGCGGCTGTACCGATGGTAATGTCACATAATTATTTTATTATAGTAATTACTCCCCCTAGCCTATAATGTAGGCGTTTTTGACACTAGTCTAGTATAAAAAAGTCTTATATTATAAGACAGAGGGAGTACTTTGAAGGGAGTACTTTGAACTGGATAAGTGTAAGGGGGGAGGGCTTGTGTTTGATAAACCTTGTCATACTACCAGGAGCGGATGGAAAATGCATCAAAGGTGGACGTGACAACTGAGCAGAATATGAAGATGGACTTGTATACCTGAATAGCGTAAGTTCCCTAGTTTTCAGACAGTCCAGATCTTTCCATACCGTATTTAGCTGAAGAGATCACATGATAAGCAAAGGAAAGAAGTCCTAACTGTTCGGATGAAGTTATACCCCTTCGCTTACATCCTATGGCCGAAGTCTGTCCAATTAAACTACTATTTTACCTTCTTTTTACGGCGCTTTGGCCCGCTTGATATAAGCCGCCACCACGGAAAATGTTCTCAAGAAATGAGACCCTAATCTATTTACTCCCTTTGCTTTACTTTGCATGCGAGTTCTTCTCCTTCCTTGCTTTGAAACTACCCCCCCCCCCCCCACACACACACATACCCCACCTAAAATCCCAAAAAATGCTCACTTGAGAACTTTTTTTCAAGAATACGTCAAAGATTGATGTATCGAGATCATAGAGAGAAAATGCCTAGAAAGGCAAATAGTTTTACAAGTTATCCACGACTATTATAGCCAACACTTGACATGCGGGTTACTCACTACTACCCCACTCATTTACTCTAACCGGAAGCGATCTCGCCTCATGCAGCTGCCCGACCGCCCTCTAGTCTTGTCCTTGTAGATCGACCTTCATGAGAATCTCACTTATGGAAGGAGCCGTTCCATTGAACACCACATCATTCATGTGCTTCCATAACACCCACGCTACTAGCACAATTACTATCCACGTCTCCTTCCTAAGCTTTGGTTGTGGATTTAATGAGGTCCACCAGTCCATCAGATTAACATCCGCGCTAGGTAGCCAAGTTAGTTTATCCCAGTGGTCGACGATGGAGAGCCACACTTGTATAGCAAATACCCACCCAAGTAAGATGTGGTTGATTGTCTCTGGAGCTCGATCACAAAAGGGGCAAGCCGGAGGGTGTGATAGATGTCGACGTGCAAGCATGTTGGTTGTCCAACACCTCTCCCTAGCCGCCAGCCATGTGAAAAACATGCAGGTCGCCGACGCCCTCGACCGCCAGATTTGCGCTGCTCCATTGACCTCTACTCTCCCAGCAAAGAACACCATGTAAGCTAAGCTCGCCGAGAAGCATCTGTTTGTCTGCCAAGCCCAAACCGGTTTGTTTCAACACCATCCAACAACTGGATGTTATGGTTCTGTCCACAAGCTGCAAGAACTCGCTCAGTGCTTGAAGGCTCATGTTAGGCGACACGTCCTGCCACCAATTGTCGATTATGGCTTGCTTCACCGTTCTCTTCTACACTTTTCTTTTAATTGCAGCGAATAGGTTTGGCATGAGGTCTTGGATTGGCCCGTCCCATAACCACCAATCCATCCAGAATAGTGCCACCTCTCCATTTCCTAGCATGCACTTGGTCGCCGCCTTGTAGATGTTCAAGGAATCTGGTGAAACTTACACACTGGAGTACGACATAGGACCTCGATATATGTGATGTGGTCACATTTCTCAAACCAGACCTTCAGAGCCTTAGGGCCCGCCCTGCCAATCTTTCCCATATTATGGCACCACCGCCCACCCGGCGATTGCGCCGGTGGGACGCGCCAACACAAACATAAACTTCCGGTACCTAATCCACTTGAGCATCGGCCAGGCGCTAGGCGCGTTCGCAGCCCGTGACACTAACTCTGGACACCGGCAATGGCGTCATCTGGACGCAGTGCGAATCCTGCGAAGCAATGTCTGCAGCGTCGCGTGCTCCGATCCTCTCTGCAAAGCCCATTCGGAATACGACTGCTTCCTCCACGGGTGCACCTATATCTTCGGGTGCAGCGACGGGTCTAGGTCATTTGGCTTTTCCCAGTAGTGTCGTCTCCTCCTCGGAATAATGTCGCCGCGTGGCGCCTCTCCGGCGGGCCACGTAGTGCCTAGCCCGGCTATTTAAGTCGATCTTCAACATCGAAACCCTACCCCTCCACATTTTCCTCAACCTGTTCGCCGCCGCTGCCACTTTCCACTCTCCGTCCGCCACCACTAGTAGCCATTTCCCCATGCAGCCGGATAAGGGGCTACCCATTTCTATCGCTGGAGCGCCGGCTGCAGCTCCTTGAGCAGATCCGGGCAAGGCACGAATCCCGGATTGCTGCGGGGCTACCTCCGGATGCAGTGGATCCGGGGAAGGAGTTGGAGGAGGTTGAGGAGGAGGATGTGGGGGACGCCAGGGACGCGGCTCTGCAGGCGGAGCATCTGGCCATCCTCGATTCCCTCCGCTCCGAGTTAGATGCGGAGACGAGACTTCGTTGCCGGCAGGAGACTGCAAGGCGATCGATCTATGTGGGCCGGCAATTTTAAGCAAGCTTATGATGTTTTTCTACCGGTTTTGAGTACCTTAAAGGATCCTGAACCGGTTTTTTTTTGTCGTTCTATTTACTGGTTTTCAGGTTTTATTATGTTTTTTCGTTTTTTTGGCTTTTCTTCTATGTTTTTTCTGCTTCTGTCTATTTATTTCTTTACATAAATTCATAAGAAAAATTCAAAACTTGCTTAGGATTTAAAAAATGTTCACTTTCCATAAAATGCTAGGAATTTCAAACTTTTGTCCTCCTTTTTTCAAATTTTCTTTGCATTTTATAAAAACTTCACTATTTCTTAAAAAATAAATAAAAAAATTTAAAAATTGTTCAGAATTTCAATTTTATCGGAAAATTAAAAACATGTTCGAAAATTAAAAAGACTTGACCATGTTTTCAAAATTGTTCATGTTTTTGGAAAATGTTCGAAAGTTAAAAAAATGTTCAAACTTTCAACGATTATTCGAAATTCAAAAGTTGTTGTCAAATTTCCAAAAAAAGTTCAAAACTAAAAAATGTTCTTTATTTAATAAATGTTCACAAATTTGAAATGGGCGGCCCAGTCAAAATGTTTATTGTGCTCCCGGCTCGCCATATTCGCCAAATGGGTGGCCCAGGCAATATACGAGACCCACTTTTGCACAAAGCCATCGGTGGCCCGTCGTCTAGCGAGACTTCTCATGGCGTCCGTAAAAAAAAAAGACTTCTCATCGCGCACCGTCGTGCCAGACGTGCCTGAGAAAAGAAAATCCCGGCATCCCTGACCACCGCCGGCTACCGCCGTCTGGCCACATCACAGCTTTCCCGGCTCAATGTTGTCGTCCTTGTGAACCTTCCGCTAGTTAGCTGCCTTCCCGGAACCGTGACAGTTTGCTCCGGTAGCGATGCAGGCAGGCGGGTGGGCGTCCGCATGTCCACCCACGCCCACAAGGTGCTCGGCGCATTGTGTGACCTGTGGCCTGTGGGCTGTCGCGAATTTGCCAAGGAAGGAAATTTTAGAAGCTGGAGCGAGGAAAGGGAAACCGGGAAAATGTTTCGGTGCATAGAGGCTGGTTGTCAGAGAACCTGCAGATACAGGTAGACGCCCCAACTTGCTAATGACTCTTTTTTTTTTTAGAGAAAAGGCATACACCTAACTTTATAAATAAAGCCACCAGGCAGAGTCACAACGAGATCAACCAAACAACACACTCCGACCACAGCATAGTTAAAGAGTACAGGTACATGGCAACCAGCCAAATAAGGCACGCAGGCCAGCGGAGATTCCCAAAATAGCCGAAACTAAGCCATCCTTCTAGAAAGCCGCAGCAGGGAAGACGCCGTAGATCTCATCATAGATAGCATGTCGTCGAAGGCCTCTAGGTCCCCCCCCCCCCTAGTCAATGATCTCCACTGCTGCAAAAAGATATTGGCTTTAAATAAGCAACTGACAGGATTAGCCGGGAAAGTGTGTTCAATAGTGAACTTGTTTCTCGTAGTCCAGAGCGCTCAACAGATCGCTGCCCAGCCTACCGAGAACACCCTTTTAGATCGCCCTGCTAAAGTGTTAACATAACGCCGCAAGTCCTCAAAAGAGGAGGGATTCCAATTAACATGAAGCCAAAGTCTAATGCAGCTCCAGAAAAATTTAGCCAAAGAGCAATGAAAAAATATATGCTCAGTGTTTTCAATAGCTCCACAAAGAGCGCATCTGTCAGAACCCGGCCCGTTCCTCTTCTTGATTTGATCAGCCGCAGGAAGTTTACGACGAAAAGCTTGCCAGAGAAAATTTTTTATCTTAGGAGGAATACAGGCAGGCCAAATGTCTTTGTATTTAGTAGTACGGGCACCCGAGATAAGTTTGGAGTAGACTGACTTCACTGAGAAGCGCCCAGAAGCAGAGTGAGGCCAGCTAACCGAGTCATCTTCCTCCAAGAGTAAGGGAAAGCAGGCAGTAAGACGTTGCCAGTCATCCAACTCCACAGGAGAAAGAGGCCGTCGGAAGTCAAGAACCCAGCCCTGAACCGAGAGCTCGAAGATAGAGATCTCGGGATCAGTGCAATAAGAAAACAGGGTCGGGTAGGCCACCGCTAGAATGGAGTCCCCTACCCACCAATCTAACCAAAAACAAGTAGACTTACCACTCCGAACTACAAATTTGACTAGGGGTCGAAAAATAGGCCGAACTTTAACTTGCTGCTGACTCTAACAGGTTAATTCTTGTATGCAATTGTATGAACCTGATGCAGTGGTTTATTGTCCTTGTTGTGATGCAGATGAAGCAGCTGGACGGCACAGGTACAGAGGTTCTCCATTTCCTGCATTCATCCAGCTTAGTGTTCCCTTCCCACCTCTAGTTTCAGACCCAAATGTTTTGATTTTGAATGTTTGTACACTCCCATCTGTTTCACCATGGCAATTTTTATTTCATGATAGTTTTCTGTTGATGTAATGAAGAGTGCAAATCACTTTTGCCTTGTCGGCTGGGAGATTAGGAAGCTCATTTTCTAGTAGCGTTAGCTTCTGCATTTGTCAGGGACTCAAGGGTGCTTAGTCACAAAGAAATTGTTACAACTGGAGCCTTAGTCACACAATAAATTATTGCAATTGCATAGCAAGCACATGTACATCACACTCTGGAGAAAGCATATGCAAGTTATAACTGCAGCAGACTACATGAACGAAGAAATTGGCTACTTAACTGCCCGATACAAAGCTCAACTCGGGATTACACATGACCTTACTAGCTAATTAAGTACAGATCGACCGTCAGGGAAGGAAAAACTATGCACTTACCTCATTCGCCTTCCCCTGGCTTTTCAACCACTGGCTCTTACACTTCTCAAGTTTCTCCTTGACTTCTCCCATGGTAGGCCTGTTATACACGTCTTCGTCAAGACACTGCACTGCAATCTTGCCAACCTCCTCGAGGCACTCCATGTTCTCCTCCACATTGGCTGAAATATCCTCATCAAACATCTGCCTTGCTGTGCCATCCTTGGAAGCTTTGATGTAGTCTATCAGAAGGCTACGATTCTCCCCGTACCTAGCCTTCTTTCGGGTAACAAGCTCCAGTAGCATGATACCGAAGCTGTACACGTCACTCTTTGCGGTGAGCAGCCCGGTCTTCATGTACACGGGGTCGATGTAGCTGCTGTCCCCGGCCACCCAGTTGGTGTGGTCCTTGTCGATGGACATGAGCCTGGACGTCCCAAAGTCCGATACCTTGGGCATGAAGCGGTCGCCGAGGAGGATGTTGCCGGACTTGACGTCGCTGTGGAGGATCATCTGGCTCTGCGAGTGCATGTAATGGAGCCCCTCGACAGAGCTGATGGCGATGTCGAGGCGTGTTTCCAGTGGGAGAGGGTCGTTGTTTCCGTGAAGCACGTCCCGAAGGCTCCCTCTTTGGATGAACTTGTAGACCAACATGGGCACCTCCGTCTCCAGGCAGCAACCCACCAGCCGGACCAGGTTTGGGTGGCTGATCTTGGATTGGACCGTGATCTCATTCGCGAAATCCTTCTGCCGGTACTCGTTAACGATGATGGAGCGCTTCAGGCTGGTCACAATGGGCAAGAACATAAGCTAGTAACTTACACACTTTCCTAGACTATGTTACTACTTCCATAGTGGATAGGAACATCTATGTAGTGTCATGCAACGATGTATTTATTAGGTTATAGACTCATTGTTTCTTGGAGTGTGTGATGTTCCGGTAACTTAGCTAGTTACCACAAGCACCTCTCTCTTCATTAAATATGTGACACATAAGCAAAGTTGTATTGGAGTGTGTGATGTTACTCCTAAGTTCCTCCCCATTGTGAGACTAGCCATAGTGGGAGTAATTTCAGCAGTAACATCGAGTCTAACTCAACAAATTTGCTTATGTGGCAATGAGTTAATGAGGAGACAGGTAGTTGTAGTAACTTAGCTAGTTACTGTAACATCACATGTCCCAATGCAATATGAGTCTATAACCTAATAAATGAATCATTGCATGTTACCACACTTAAGTTACTACCCACAATGAAGGTAGTAACATAGTCTAGGGATACGTGTATGTTACTCTCTATTGTGGCTAGTCTGACCAGCCTCACAGCAACAACAACGCCGGTGTCGGTGGTCCCCTTGTAGACCTTACCGAAGGCACCTTTGCCAATGATGCAGCTGTACTTGTTTGTGATGCGACCCAGCTTGTCCTTGGTAAATATCTCGATCCCGGCGCTCTTGAGGAACGACCCGCCGTTCCTGTTGAATCGATCTCTCAGCTTCCTTTTCTCTCGCTCCATGTGCAAGAATATTAGTATCACCGATAGTACTGCCATGTCACTTATAGTTCCTGCATGTGAACAAATGTCATAAGTGCCATTCTGTTTCAAGATGGTTGGAGAGCACGAACAAGAGAGTTCATACAACACGGACGGCGCAGTTGCTTACTCCAAGCAAATTTTGTGACATGTCAAGAGAAGTTTTCCCAAGTTCACACAAACCTTTACAAAACAATGATCTTACTTTTAACATTTCACATGATGGCATTTAGTTGTGTTATTAGGGCATGTACAATGCTAGCATATGGATACAGATGCCCCATGACAAAAAGTAGGTTCAGGCATCTATATTGATTTCTTTCTCCCCAATGCAATCTAATACTAGTGGCCATCATCAAAGAATATAAAATAGACTCTTACTACACATGCATCCCTACCCTTCACTGCAACTTTTCCAACTTTATGCACCGGACCACACTTTTTCTCTCCAAGCACCTGCCTCCTGCAGAGGATCCCGCTTCCCTATCCGAACCTACTTTTTCTGACATCCGATCCTACATGGCATGCGAGGCATCACTTTGGGGCAATGCATTCACTAGTAGAAAATAGGGCTTTGGTCCAGGCCGGGTCAGCCCATTAGTCCCGGTTCAGTCCAGAACCGGGACCAATATGGGCATTGGTCCCGGTTCGTGAGCCCAGGGGGTCGGCCGGGCCACGTGGGCCATTGGTCCCGGTTCATCTGGACCTTTTGGTCCCGGTTGGTGGGATGAACCGGGACCAATGGGCCTCGCTCCTGGCCCACCACCATTGGTCCCGGTTGGTGGCTTGAACCGGGACCAAAGGCTCCCCTTTAGTCCCGGCTCATGTCACCAACCGGGACCAATGAGGTGCCTACATATACCCCTTGCTCGCGAGCAGAGCACCCCAGTGCTTTGTTTTTCTCTGGCCGAGGGGGAGAGGGCTTGGTGGTGCTCTAGCTCACCTCCTATGCACATAAGGTATTCGATGGAATGCCCGAGCCACACTACTTAAGCTTTCTCCTCTCCAAGCTCGACCTCCAAGCTCCATTTTCCATAATATTTGTCTAGGTTTAGCGGTCCGTCACGCCCCGTCCCCGTCTTCACCGCCGTCAATCACCCGCGCCGAGCTCATCGCCGGCACCACCGTGGTGAGCCTCTTGTTCTTATCTTCTTTCTGAAAGGAAAAATATTCTTACTTGTATGTTTACATAGATACTTGTATTATTTTCTTACTTTTATTATTGCATCTTATATAGTGCGATGGTTTTGGTATCCGCCCCCGTCGGCCCTCGTCCTGTCTATGATTCGGATGTGGTATATATATTATCTTTATAACTATTGGTTCATTTATTGTTTATGAAAATTATGCCGACCAACGTGACATAGATTTTATTTATGTAGGATGTATGTGAATCGGAAATGCCAACCGACCCTATTGTCGAGAGGTTAAATTTAGTTGAAGAAGAAAACAATTTGTTGAAGGAAAAAATAAAAAAAATTGAGGAGGAGAAGATGATATTGGAGTTGCATGTTGCGGATGTCGTCGATGATCACAAGATCAAGATGGATGCAATGCGCTTGAAGATTAGAAAGATTAGAAAATATGCCATTCATACCGAGGCTTGGTATCATTATGCCGTTGGATCAATTGTTACCTTGGTTGCGATTATGATCGCATTTGTTTTCGCATTGAAATGTTTTACATAGTTTCAATGTATGGTTTAATTAATTAGATGCTCTGGAGAGCTATATGTTGTTAGATGAGAACTATGTATGCACTTTGGTTTTAATGTGATGATGAACTTCTATTAATTTGGACACTTAATTATATATAATGCACGCAGATGAACCGGCAATGGATGTACGGTGACAGACACACCCGCGAGTACATTAAGGGCGTGCATGAGTTTCTCGATGCGGCTGAGGCAAACAAGCAGAATGGTTTTATGTGTTGTCCATGCACTCAATGTGGGAATACGAGGTCTTACTCTAACCGGAAAATCCTTCACTCCCACCTGCTTTACAAGGGTTTCATGCCACACTATAATGTTTGGACGAGGCACGGAGAAATAGGGGTTATGATGGAAGACGGCGAAGAAGAAGAGTACGATGACAACTATGTGCCCCCTGAATACGGTGATGCTGCAACGGGGGGAGCTGGTGAAGATCAAGAGGAACCAGACGATGTGCCCAATGATGCTGCAACGGGTGAAGCTGCTGAAGATCAAGAGGAACCAGACGATGTGCCCGATGATGATGATCTCCGCCGGGTCATTGTCGATGCAAGGACGCAATGCGAAAGTCAAAAGGAGAAGCTGAAGTTCGATCGCATGTTAGAGGATCACAAAAAAGGGTTATACCCCAATTGCGAAGATGGCAACACAAAGCTCGGTACCGTACTGGAATTGCTGCAGTGGAAGGCAGAGAATGCTGTGGCTGACAAAGGATTTGAGAAGCTACTGAAAATATTGAAGAAGAAGCTTCCAAAGGATAACGAATTGCCCGACAGTACATATGCAGCAAAGAAGGTCGTATGCCCTCTAGGATTGGAGGTGGAGAAGATACATGCATGCCCTAATGACTGCATCCTCTACCGCGGTGCATACAAGGATCTGAACGCATGCCCGGTATGCGGTGCATTGCGGTATAAGATCAGACGAGATGACCCTGGTGATGTTGACGGCGAGCCCCTCAGGAAGAGGGTTCCTGCGAAGGTGATGTGGTATGCTCCTATAATACCACGGTTGAAACGTCTGTTCAGAAACGAAGAGCATGCCAAGTTGATGCGATGGCACAGTGAGAACCGAAAGAAAGATGGGAAGTTGAGAGCACCCGCTGACGGGTCGCAGTGGAGAAAAATCGAGAGAAAGTACTGGGATGAGTTTGCAAAGGACCCAAGGAATGTATGGTTTGCTTTAAGCGCGGATGGCATTAATCCTTTCGGGGAGCAGAGCAGCAATCACAGCACCTGGCCCGTGACTCTATGTATGTATAACCTTCCTCCTTGGATGTGCATGAAGCGGAAGTTCATTATGATGCCAGTTCTCATCCAAGGCCCTAAGCAACCCGGCAACGAAATTGATGTGTACCTAAGGCCATTAGTTGAAGAACTTTTACAGCTGTGGAATGGAAACGGTGTACGTACGTGGGATGAGCACAGACAGGAGGAATTTAACCTTAAGGCGTTGCTGTTCGTGACCATCAACGATTGGCCCGCTCTCAGTAACCTTTCAGGACAGACAAACAAAGGATACCACGCATGCACGCACTGTTTAGATGACACTGAAAGTATATACCTGGACAAATGCAGGAAGAATGTGTACCTGGGCCATCGTCGATTTCTTCCGACCAACCATCAATGTCGAAAGAAAGGCAAGCATTTCAAAGGCGAGGCAGATCACCGGAAGAAGCCCGCCATGCGCACCGGTGATCACGTGCTTGCTATGGTCAATGATTTACACTACGTAATCTTTGGAAAGGGTCCCGGTGGACTAGCTGTTCCGAATGACGCTGAGGGACACGCACCCATGTGGAAGAAGAAATCTATATTTTGGGACCTACCCTACTGGAAAGACCTAGAGGTCCGCTCCTCAATCGACGTGATGCACGTGACGAAGAACCTTTGCGTGAACCTGCTAGGCTTCTTGGGCGTGTATGGGAAGACAAAAGATACACCTGAGGCACGGGAGGACCTCCAACGTTTGCACGAAAAAGACGGCATGCCTCCGAAGCAGTATAAAGGTCCTGCCAGCTACGCTCTTACGAAAGAAGAGAAAGAAATCTTCTTTGAATGCCTGCTCAGTATGAAGGTCACGACTGGCTTCTCGTCGAATATAAAGGGAATAATAAATATGCCAGAGAAAAAGTTTCAGAACCTAAAGTCTCATGACTGCCACGTGATTATGACGCAACTGCTTCCGGTTGCATTGAGGGGCTTCTACCGGAAACGTCCGATTAGCCATTGTGAAGCTATGTGCATTCCTCAATGCAATCTCTCAGAAGGTGATCGATCCAGAAATCGTACCAAGGCTAAGGAGTGATGTGGCGCAATGTCTTGTCAGTTTCGAGCTGGTGTTCCCACCATCCTTCTTCAATATCATGACGCACGTCCTAGTTCATCTAGTCGACGAGATTGTCATCCTGGGGCCCGTATTTCTACACAATATGTTCCCCTTTGAGAGGTTCATGGGAGTCCTAAAGAAATATGTCCGTAACCGCGCTAGGCCAGAAGGAAGCATCTCCATGGGCCATCAAACAGAGGATGTTATCGGGTTTTGTGTTGACTTCATTCCTGGCCTTAAGAAGATAGGTCTCCCTAAATCGCGGTATGAGGGGAGACTGACTGGAAAAGGCACTCTTGGAAGAGACTCAATAATATGCAGGGACGGATATTCTTGGTCTCAAGCAAACTACACAGTTCTACAGAACTCTACCTTGGTGACCCCGTATGTCGATGAACACAAGAACAGTCTGCGCTCCAAACACCCGGAGCAGTGCGACGACTGGATTACATGTGAACACATCAGGACTTTCAGCAGTTGGTTGGAAACACGTCTCAGAGGTGACAACACTGTTTGTGATGAGTTGTACTTGTTGTCCAGGGGACCATCTTTGACTGTATTGACTTACAAAGGATACGAGATAAATGGGAATACATTTTACACGATCGCCCAAGATCAAAAGAGCACCAACCAAAACAGCGGTGTCCGCTTTGATGCAGCAACCGAGAGCGGAAAGGACACATATTATGGTTACATAGTGGACATATGGGAACTTGACTACGGACCTGATTTTAAGGTCCCTTTGTTTAAGTGCAAATGGGTCAATCTGTTAGGCGGCGGGGTACAGGTAGACCCACAGTACGGAATGACAACAGTGGATCTGAAAAATCTTGGGTACACTGACGAACCGTTCGTCCTAGCCAATGATGTGGCACAGGTTATCTATGTGAAGGACATGTCTACCAAACCGAGAAAAAGAAAAGATAAGGAAGCGAATACATCATACGATGAGCCAAAGCGCCACATAGTTCTTTCAGGAAAAAGGGACATCCTGGGAGTGGACGGCAAGACAGACATGTCTGAAGATTATGAAAAGTTTCATGAAATTCCTCCTTCAATGTCAAGGCTGACCCAAGCATCCTGATAAACAATGAAGATTATCCATGGTTACGGCGCAATAAGCAAATGACACAAGCGAAGAAAAAGTGAAGACTTTCTCCCGCAACTATTATGATGATACCATGCCAACTTTGTAACACACGAACATGCTACCATTGTCCGTTTTGTACATGCACATGCTATGTGGGTGAAATTATGATACCATCCCAACTTTCAACTTTTTCAGAGTTCATTTGAAATGCTTTCATGTCTTATGGTTCGCCCCTGGCCCATGACCATTAGTCCCGGTTTGTGCCACAAACCGGGACTAAAGGGTTGGTCCTCGTTGCGGGCAGAGTTTAGTCCCACCTCGCCAACCGAAGGGGGCTCACACCGGTTTATAAGCCCTTCCCTCTCTGCCTTGTTGAGCTCCTCTCGAAGTGAAAATAGATGCCCTAATAGAGAAAAGTTTAACCTAAATTCATAGTGAATTTCTCTGAAATTCATAGAAATTTACTAGGAATTTAGGTTGAATTTTCTCTATAAGCGCATCTATTCTCATTTTTTAGTAAGTTAATCACAAACTTGTGATTCAAACAATTTTCAAAGAATTCAAATTTTAACTATTCAAATTTGAAAACTAATGGCACTAACAGAAAGTTTATAATTTTTCTAAAACTAATGGCACTAACAGAAAGTTTATAATTTTGCTAACCTAAAAGCAAACAGAATTAAAAATTAAAGCAAAAAACAAAAGAAAATAAATAATGCAAAAAACAAATCAAAAAACAGGAAAAAACTATTTTTATAGTAAAGTTAATCACAAAATAAAATAAATAAAGCAACAAAGAAAACAAAAAAACTAAAAAAGTGTTTTCAAATTTGAAAACTAATGGCACTAACAGAAAGTTTATAATTTTTCTAAAACTAATGGCACTAACAGAAAGTTTATAATTTTGCTAACCTAAAAGCAAACAGAATTAAAAATTAAAGGAAAAAACAAAAGAAAATAAATAATGCAAAAAACAAATCAAAAAAACAGGAAAAAACTATTTTTATAGTAAAGTTAATCACAAAATAAAATAAATAAAGCAACAAAGAAAACAAAAAACTAAAAAAGTGTTTTCAAATTTGAAAACTAATGGCATTAACAAAAAGTTTATAATTTTTCTAAAACTAAAAGCATAAAGAATTAAAAAATAAAGCAAAAAAACAAAAGAAAATAAATAAAGCAACAAAAAAACAAAAAAATGCCACCTACCGGGCCATCATGGCCTGAATACGATTAGAAACCCTACCATGGGCCAGGATTCAAGCCCGCAGTAGGCCCAGTAGGCCCACAGGCATTGCAGTGACAGATTAGGCCCGAAAGCCTGCAGTTGAGAGGAGCTCGGGAGGGTGGGCGCAGCAGCGCTTATAAACCACTCCCGAGCCGTCTCAACTAGCGAGGTGGGACTAAACTTTTGGGCGCGGGGCAGCACAAGGCCATTGGTCCCGGTTGGTGGCACCAACCGGGACTAAAGGGGGCATTGGTCACGGTTCGTAGCACCAACCATGACCAATGCCCCCCTTTAGTCCCGGTTGGTGGCACCAACCGGGACTAAAGGTGGCATTGGTCCCGGTTGGTGCCACGAACCGGGACCAATACTCTGTGTATATAAGCAGGACTTAGGAAATTTTCAGTTTCTCATCGACCATTTGCCCCCGACGCCGCCAGGCTGCCCGTGCTCGTCGTCGCCGTCGCCCCGCGCCCCTGCCCCATGCTCGCCATCGCCGCCCGCTCCTCGTCGCCGTCGCCCTGCCCCTGCCCCGTCCCGCCCCCGCGCGCCGGGGCCCTCGCCGCCCCCGTCGTCGCCTCGAGCTCCCCTGCTCGCGCGCGCCGCCCCGCGCCCCAAGCCCCTGCCACGGACTCGCCGTTGCCGCCCGCCCCTGCCCCGACGCGCGCCGCCCCGGCCCGCCCCCGTCGCCGTCGCCCGCGCCCCTGCCCCGACGCGCGCCGCCCCGGCCCGCCCTCGCCGTCGCCTGCGCCCCTGCCCGCCTCCTCAGCTTGGTCCGGCCGCCGGCGCCCTCCCTTTGCAATTTTTTTCATATATATGCTTGTTATATATATATATATATGCTTGTTTATATATATATATATGCTTGTTCATATATATATATATGTAATGATTTTTTATAGAATATGATGTTTTTTCCATAGATGATCACATATATGATGTATGCACGAATGTGGATGAAATATGATGTTTTTTTGTTCATAGAACATGATGTTTTTTTAATTCACATATTTTTTTGTTCATGAGAGAGGCGGGGACGTTGAGGGATCATAGATGTATTTTTTCAGAATTTTCTATCGTGCATAGACGGATTTTAGACCACGGGAGCACCCCCTCTCTATCGTTGCAAAATTTGCTAAGTGATATTAAGAAGGAAGGAAAAGAAGTATAGGAAAGAAAGAAAATAAGAAGAGGAAAGAAAGAAGAAGAGAGGAAGAAGAGGAGAAATAAATAAGAAGAAGAAAAAAGAAGAAAAAGAAGAGGAGAAGAAGAAAGGAATAGTGGAGAAGAAGAAAAAATAGAATATTCTATTTTCTCTTCTTCTCCACTATTCCTTTCTTCTTCTTCTCTTTTTTTCTTTGATCTTCTCCTCTATCTATTCCTTTCTTCTTCTCCTCTTTCTTCTTCTTCTTCTTCTTCTTCTTCTTCTTCTTCTTCTTCTTCTTCTTCTTCTTCTTCTTCTTCTTCTTCTTCTTCTTCTTCTTCTTCTTCTTCTTCTTCTTCTTCTTCTTCTTAATTTTTATCGGGAACGAGGGTGTCGAGGATCGCCGAGGGGTCGAGGGTCGGGAACTAGGGTAGAGGGTTGAGGGTCGTTAAGGGGTCAAGGGTCGAGGGTTTCAGGGTCGAGGGTTCGAGGGTTCTATAGGGTCGAGGGATCGAGGGTCGAGGGTTCCAGGGTCGTCTAGGGGTCGAGGGTTCCAGGGTCGTCGAGGGTTCGAGGGGTCGAGGATCGCCGAGGGGTCGAGAGAGGTTTCCTAGTGTCAAAGTATTGAAGAAATCCATGGCTTCATCATTAGCCGGAAGTAACCAGGGCATGACGAAGTCCTCCAAAGTTATTTTGGAATGGTGTCCCGGATAGGATAATTTGCCTTTTTTGTATGAATTTCAGCAAAGGCCTTCCAAATAACGATATTTGGAAGGTTCTTGCTGAACTTTGTACCAAAAAGCGAATTATCCTATCTAGGACTCCGTTCCAAAATAACTTTGGAGAGCTTCGTACCATCATGCACCTGTTACTTTCGCCTAATGATGAAGACATGGTTTTGTTGAATCCTTTGACACTAGGCAACCTCCCGACCCCTCGGCGATCCTCTCGAACATGAGAGGAAGAAGAGGATCGCCGAGGGGTCGAGGGTTCCAGGGTCGTCGAGGGTTCGAGGGGTCGAGGATCGCCGAGGGGTCGAGAGAGAGATTTCCTAGTGTCAAAGTATTGAAGAAATCCATGGCTTCATCATTAGCCAGAAGTAACCAGGGCATGACGAAGTCCTCCAAAGTTATTTTGGAATGGTGTCCCGGATAGGATAATTTGCCTTTTTGTATGAATTTCAGCAAAGGCCTTCCAAATAACGATATTTGGAAGGTTCTTGCTGAACTTTGTACCAAAAAGCGAATTATCCTATCTAGGACTCCGTTCCAAAATAACTTTGGAGAGCTTCGTACCATCATGCACCTGTTACTTTCGCCTAATGATGAAGACATGGTTTTGTTGAATCCTTTGACACTAGGCAACCTCCCGACCCCTCGGCGATCCTCTCGAACATGAGAGGAAGAAGAGGATCGCCGAGGGGTCGAGGGTTCCAGGGTCGTCGAGGGTTCGAGGGGTCGAGGATCACTGAGGGGTCGAGAGAGAGGTTTCCTAGAGTGTCAAAGTATTGAAGAAATCCATGGCTTCATCATTAGCCAGAAGTAACCAGGGCATGACGAAGTCCTCCAAAGTTATTTTGGAATGGTGTCCCGGATAGGATAATTTGCCTTTTTGTATGAATTTCAGCAAAGGCCTTCCAAATAACGATATTTGGAAGGTTCTTGCTGAACTTTGTACCAAAAAGCGAATTATCCTATCTAGGACTCCGTTCCAAAATAACTTTGGAGAGCTTCGTACCATCATGCACCTGTTACTTTCGCCTAATGATGAAGACATGGTTTTGTTGAATCCTTTGACACTAGGCAACCTCCCGACCCCTCGGCGATCCTCTCGAACATGAGAGGAAGAAGAGGATAAAAAAAGAAGAGGAAGAAGAAAAAAAGAGGAGAAGAAAGAATAGAGGAGTTCTTCTCCTCTATTCTTTCTTCTCCTCTTTTTTTCTTCTTCTTCCTCTTTTTTTATCGGGAACGAGGGTCGTCGAGGGACATAGATGTAGTGTCGTCGTTGTCGATATATACCCCCTCCCGATAGCTTCAACACGTGGGGGGGGTCGATATTACCCCCTCCTTGAAGCGTTCTCGAGGCCACCCCAAACCCTTGAAGCGTTGTCGAGGCCACCCCAAACCCTAGAGAAGCAGCGTCGAGGCCACTAATTAATATATATGATTCCTTACTATGATTAGGTAGCTAGTTCTACGTTTGCCACTAATATATCCATCTGTCATGTTTGAATAATAATTGCCATGTTGTAAATATTTGTAGAAACTATGGACACCGCCCGAGACGAAGCAAAAGAAGCGTTGTTGAGGGACATAATCGCAGAAGGAAGTGATGCCGTCTCGTTGTTTCTCAACGACACCGATGGTCTGGAAGGAGAGGGTGAAGAAGCTGGCTACGGTGACCTAATGCCGGTGCAAGAAGAAGAACATGAGGACGGCTCCGGTGACCCAATGCCGGTGCAAGAAGGAGACCGTGATGACGGCTCCGGTGACCGAACCGAGTCCGGCCAGGTATATATATTAGTTAAGCCTGTGCTGACTAGCTGATTGATGCATTCATTGTTTTGGTATGTACACATATTAATTAAGTCTTTGTTCTTTTTTCTAGCCCTCCGGATCGAGCACAACTTCGGTAAAGAGACGAGGCCCGAAGAAAAAGTTGAGCTCGGATGAAAGGTTTGAGATCATAGCAATCGCGCCCGACGGCCAACCGATTGAACCCATCCGAACAAAGAACGCATTTGTTGCTCAGTGCGGGGTTCTGGTTAGGGACAAGATCCCGATAAGCATCCAGCAATGGTTTAAGCCGGCTACAGAAGACCCTGAGGTGTCTTATGTCAATGATATGCAGAAAAATGATCTTTGGACTGAGCTGAAGTCAAATTTCACCCTACCGCCAGAGGATAATCCAGAGAACCCAGTTAAAGAGCAATTAATCAAGTCTTTTGCTCTTAAGAGGATGGCAGAACTATTCAGGAGGTGGAAGAAAGAGCTGAATAAGTTTGTCGAAAATGATGAGACACCAGAATTCAAGGGCAGATATGAGAAGATCAGAGATCACTGGCCCGCATTTGTGGCCCACAAGACATCGGAAAAGAGTAAGAAGATGTCGGCGACAAACAAGCAAAATGCTGCGAAGAAGAAGCATCACCATCGCACGGGGTCAGGTGGCTACCTCGTAGCCCGGCCTAAGTGGGCCAAGACTGAGAATGATCTGGTTGATAAAGGGATCGAACCAGAGACAATTAACTGGCCAGACCGTTGCCGGACTTGGTTCTTCGGGGCTGGCGGAACCTTGGACCCTGTAACAGGGAAGTGCATTTGGACGAACGATCAAATGGACATACCAGTCAGGAAGCTTAAGCAGTATATCGAAGCAGCGCAGCAAGGGACGTTCTTTCCAGACAGAGAGAACGACGAGCTCACAATGGCCCTCGGGAATCCTGAGCACCCTGGACGGACACGAGGCACGCCAGGCTCCATTCCGTGGAAGGTTGGGTTTCCGGACGCAGGCGGTTACAAATCCCATGAGAGGAGGAAAAAAGTGCAGCAGACCCAAATGCAGGCGCTGCAAGCAAGGGTAGACGCGATAGAGGAACGAGAAGCAAATCGCAGCAAACGTACTGCCGAAGCTTCCCCCGAAGCTACCCCGCCATCTCAGCGCAGAAGCAGCGTGGCTTCCACCGAGCTGCTTCAGCCGGAGCATGCCTTGACGGCTCCTGCCAGCTATCCCGTGGATGCTATCATGGAGTCTCAAAATTGCCACCTTATGACGCAATGGATGAATTTGAAGGTCAAGGCGGCTGTTGGCTCTGTTTATCCTACTGAACCCGGCGCAACTTTTCACTACCGGACGATTCCAGAAGGATATGCTAGGGTGATGGTGGATGAAATAACGGAGGGATTTGAGGACCTCCAGCTTGACCACCCTACCGGTTAAGGGGAGACTAGGCTGGGGTCTGCTCTGAAGACTCCATGCCTATGGCGGAAGGAGCTCATCAACCTTCCGAACTAGACGCCTCCTCCACCGCCTCCTCCTCCGGCGAGTCAGGGCACTCCGCCTCCTCCTCCGGCGAGTGACGATCAAGGCACTCGACCGGCTCCTTCTCCAGCGCGTGGCAGCACTCTGCCTCCTTCTCCGTCTGCGCCGACGCGCCCGAGCAGCCAGCCTCCTCCTTCTCCGCCTCGTCAGCAAGGCCGGAAGAGACCTGCCACCGCTCCGGCTGCTCCGGCGCGTCGTAGTCCTTCTCCTCCGCCTCGTAAGCAAGTAAAGAAGACAATCGCTCCGTCTGCTCGGTCGGCATCTAGCAGTACAACCAGAGGCGGGAGGACATACAGATTCGGTCTTTCTCTGAAGACTCCAGAGAAGTTACCATACGAGAGGACCCCGGAGGAGAACGCCGAGATCGCACGAACCGAAGTGGATGACTGGTTTCAAGGGTTGAAAGCAAAGAGACATCCACTTCCGGAGGAGAAGGTAGATCCGGTGAAAGCGAAGCGCACTCTCGCTGCCCTGACAAAACCACCGAAGTCTCCGCCGAAAGGAAACTATGAGCACATTATTGGAAAGGAATTTGCCGAAGCGGAGCGGTCGGGAAGTACTGTCAGTGATCAAAGGCTGAAAGAACGACGAGCTGGGAAACAAATTGCCCAGCTCGGCAAACAAGCGAAGCAATCGTGCCCCCCGCTCAAGGTGCCTAGCCACAACGTCGCTAATGATCCGAGGATGGTGCCCGGTTATAGCAATCTTGCAGATTACCTGCCCGACGATGTACATTATGAACCCATGGACGTGCAGATACAAATATAGGAGTACGGGAAGCCTCTCGTCAAAGATGAAAGATCTCTATCAACAATGATGCGAAGATTGCATGATTGGTACTTGAAAATCTGCAGAGACTCTGGGGGGAGGAGTACTTTGTATGTGAAAGTTAAAAAGGAGCATGACCTCGTTGGAATTGAACTGTTGCCTGTTCCATTTGAGGAGTTCTATCAGTTTTTCAATCAATTGGCCCTCGATAAAACAACGGTCGCCTGCTACTGTCTGTAAGTAGTACTACTTCTGTCATTAAGTTTCTCTATATAGCTCAGCTCTTTCATTGCATGTATTTATAATCATCCTCACTATATTATGCAGATTGAAGATCGCCGAATTGAAGAAAAGACAAGTCGGTGATATTGGGTTCATTAACACATATCTCATAGATGCAACTCAGGTTAAATTTCATGCCGCAGCTACCGAGGCCAACTTGCTACGATCGTTCGTAATAAATGAAAACAAAGATATAATACTCTTTCCTTACAACTTCAAGTGAGTGTTACTGTCTTGTGCGTATTCGGTTTCCCTTATATATTAGTCAAGGTTATAGTAATGTAATGATGAGTTATGCATGCGTGTGCAGTTTCCACTATATTCTCCTAGAGATTAAGCTTGAGCAGGGACTAGTAACCGTCTTAGACTCAAGACGAAAAGATCCCCAGGACTATGCAGACATGACTCAAATACTCGAGAAGTTAAATCGATCATTATCCACCATATCAGCAATTTGTTCATTTCCTGATATATCAAGTAATTGTTTTCTTTGTCCGGAAGGGTTTGGAGAAAATTCACCAGAAAAGCTCCGGGACTGCCGAAGGAGCTGCAATTTAGACACCCGAAAGTAAGTACTATAGTAGCATGTTCCGCACATCTACTAGTCATTCAAGCGCTAGTTTCATCAATACCATTTGGCATTCTTGCTTATCAGTTTGATTGACCTCTATTTCTTGTAAAGTGGTTGTGGCAGGAACAAGGGAATGATTTCTGTGGATACTACGTTTGCGAGTCCATCCGCCACACGACCTGTGAGCGGGGCTACACTGACGAACAATATGAAGTACGTAAATAACAACATTCACAATTTTATTTTATTACCATCATTTGTGTTGAGTTTCATTCATTCATATATATATGTATTGACCCCCTTCTTTAAATTAGATGTTTCGGAAGCGGGATGAACTCCTAGCACCAGCTCGCATGCGAGCAATTCAAGAGGAATTGGCGGCATTCTTTCTTGACCACGTGATCCCTGAAGACGGAGAATTCTATGTGGACCCTGAGTCCGTATGATTATATTTGTAAGAGATAATTATTGTATATATGTAGCCGGTAGTGTCGGATAGATATACGAGAACTTGTTGTTCGACCAATCTCTCGGAGAAGGAGAGGTGGTCGATATCACTTCTCTCTGTATGCATATATGTTCATGACGATCTTCTGTTTCCTTCGTTTGCTTACTAGCTAGCTAGCGTGTCTAGTCCTCTCTATACGTATGTATAGTACGTAGCGTCGACCAAGCACGGACATAAGAGAGGACACTTCTCTCTATTAATTATAGCTAGCTAACACAATATATGAAACACCTAAATTAACCCCCAAAACCCCCAACCCCCCCCCCCCCCCCCTTAAAAAAAACAAAAACCCCAGCCACAGAAATGCTGACGCGTGGATGCCTATTGGTCCCGGTTGGTGCCACCAACCGGGACCAAAGGGTCTCCTGCCTGGGCTCCGCGCACAGGCCACGTGAAGGCCCATCTGTCCCGGTTCTGGATTGAACCGGGACTAAAGGGACAGGGCATTAGTACCGACCCTTTAGTCCCGGTTCCAGAACCGAGACAAAAGGTCCTTACGAACTGGGACAACAGGCCCTTTTTCTATCAGTGATTGGCCATGCCCTTAATATTCGATGATAAAGAAACATGATATGGGTGGTTAGGTAGAGGATATATATAATGTCTCACCTATTGCTGCTACTGCAGCCGTGGGCAGTACGGGTTCACAGCCTCTTTCACTCTTGCCGTCACCTCTTCGTCCGAAATTGCATATACACTTATAACCCCCTTCTGTATCATCGCATGTCCCTCCATGACAAGGATACATTATCTCATGCAATGTTGTATTTGGCCATCTTCGTAATGCACACTCATCAATATCTGAAGAAAAAACATAGAGCAGTGTACATTATCGGTCTAGTGAATGAAAGTTAAGAGAGAACAATTCACTATTTTTTTTCAAATTTTTCTTCTCGCAAAGTGAGTGAGCACTAAAAGCTCCTGAGATCCAAATTCTTTCTCGATATCAGATTTCAAATTACTCGGTGAATGGAATATACAATAGCAATGGTGTCATCCCCGCAAAAAAATTTTTGTAGTGTGACACATAAAAAAATTAAGTTTCCTTCAGAAAAATAACATAAGTGCAGTTAAGTATACATACCCGTGCATCCATTTTCTATGTATGGATTGCCGGTGTATCCCCTTGAGCAATTGCAGAAATAGCCCGGTGCTTCATTGCTGGCATTCACACAATAGCTGTGGGTGCTAACACAAGCGCCGTAGGTAATTGTTTCCTTGTCATCACCTTCTGGCTCCGGCGGGCATGCCCCATCCCTAATTGCTCAGTCAAAAACAAGTGGAACGATGGGGTCACTTGCGTTTTGTCGAAGTCTGCTGACGAACGCCATACTTCCAATTAGGTCTGCTTTTCTGTAACTGTGTACCTGTATGACAAAATCAATCACGGGTACTGGTAAAGGTTGTTGCAATGGTATATTTATATAAATCACTATTATCCTTCTGTGTTGGTTCTGTAAAATAAAAATTCAAGTTTCTCTGAGCACCACATCCTTTCATCGTGATAAAATTATGGTCTGCCAGGACTCTGGACGAGCATGGCGTGTTCTTTGGCGCGTCCGCCCTGGTGTAAAATGGAGTCACTGATCCGACGACACTAGAATCTTATGCTTGCAGAGGGGCGATGGTGCTGGCGTAGTATCTTAGCCCTCTCGTGATCTAGCTAGGCCTCTTAAAGGTCAAGAGGCGCACGGGAGATACTTTTGTTGCTGGGCAAGGGATGCTTTGCCCCATTTTCCTTTTTTCTTTCCTTCCTTTTCTGGTAACCCAAGTTGGCCTTTGTACAGTTTTCCCACTTTTCTGGTAACCCTTGCTAATCGAGTCTCAGTCAAGTAACAGAGCATATAACGAAGAAGAAATAAAATACAATTTTTTTTTGCATGGATCTTCATGTAAGATCTCATGAATAAAGCATCGACCAAGACTTGGTTAAGTCCTTTTAATAATCCCGTTAAAGAAATAGCAGTGCTCCTGCTGGTTAAGTTTTAAAAAAAGCCCTCTAGTGGTATGTATATCGATCCTCTTAACATTAGTACTCCCTCTGGAAACTAATACATAAGACATTTTAGGTGTTATTTTACAGAGGGAGTAACAAATAAAGCTCCGTTCGTTCCTGTGAACAATAACAAAAAGTCGCTCCCCGACGAGCAACTGAATTACCCCAAAATATACTTCCTCTAATAGATTTATAGTTCGAACAATTCAGTCCACTTTTTAGCTGAGCAACCCTTTTGCCGATTTGGACAACTTAGAATTGAGTAAACCATAGAAAATGGGAGAAAATTGCACGATTTGAAAAGAAAAAGAGTTATTCACGTCGTCATAATGGAGCGCGTTACGACTTACCAGCCTTTGGAGGCGACGAAGGCGTACTGGCACAGGTTGCCGTGCACCGGATTGCTGCCCTCCTCGTCCTTGTTCCAGCTCACCTTGACTTGGTTGAGGCCGGGCGTGAGTGAGGCCTCGCAGCAGCCGTGCCCGCTGCACGGTGTGCCGTCGGCCCCGGTGTCGTTCACCTTCTCACACGTCGTGATACAGCCGGTGAAGTAGGCCGTGTCGCTGCTTGGCCGTCGAGCTGCAGCCGATGGCCGTGAACACGTTGGCCGACGGCGAGAGCAGGAACGGCGGGGAGATCTTCATGTCCATGTTTTGCCACTCTAGTTTCTTCTCGCCCGGCACCACGCAGCTGAAGGTAAGGTAGTTGTAGACCACCATCTGCGCCGTCTCCAGCGTGATATTGGCGACCTTGACATTCTCGCCCGTGTGCAGGGTCGGAGGCCTCGTCTCCTCGTTACAGGTGAGTGCGAACTGCGGACATGGGCGACAGCGAGCACCTTTTGCCGACGCCGAAAGGGTAGGGGATGTCTATGTCCCGCACTTGGCAGGACAGTTTTTCCGGTCTCTCAACAGTGTAGATGCCGGCACTGGTGGAGGAGATGGCGCGCCGGACACGCCGGTGCCGAGCAGCGCCGCGTAGCAGATAGCTAGGAGGAGCATGGTCTGTGGCATGGCTAGCTAAATTTCATAGGAGGCACTGCCTTCCTCTCATATCGGTATATGTAGGAACGGAGACTACATGTTCAGTGGTTCAGTTAATCTAACTAGCCAGTGGAGTACGTACTTCGAATCAAAATAGAGAGAGGAGAAGGAATGATTGAGATATTGTACAGTTTTTCAGGTAATTCAGAGTTCTATTAATTTCACTAATATATCTATATACGGCTCATAAGAATGGCTCTGGGGAAACCCTTCTCCAGCTGCCTCTGCCCCCCGAGTCCTCTTCCCTCGCCGCCGGGCAATGCCTGCTGGCGGCAGGGTCTTTTTGGCACAACCCCTCGGAGCCACCTGACTCCTGCTCCCTCACCGCGGCGCCTCATGCCATCGGGCAAAGCCCACAGACAGCTGGACACGCCTAATTGTGCAAAGGCCAGATGTATGTTCATAGTTTTTGTATCCCCTTGATGTTTCATAAAGATAAAGGAAAATAATAACAACGGTGATCCAAGCCGATCAAATGTTGATCCAACACATCGAGCTTTTTTCTGTGTGTGTGCTGTACTGTTGTTTGATCCGTAGGATTACAAATCATTTGAAAATTTTATTATAATTTATTAGCATCGGGTTCCATAGAATAGTATACATTCATCTGAATCTATAGGAAAAATAACTTGTGTTTTTCCCATTGTACAAGCCAATTAAATGTCCTCTCAATTCGGTACTCCCTCCGGACGAAAATGTTTGTTAGGCATGAATTTTTAGGCCTACAATTTGACTAACAAAATTTGTATAATATGCCGTGAAAATTGTATGTTAGAAATTTCATTGGACAACGAATATAACAATATGTTTCTGTAACATATAATACTACATGTTTTGTTAGTCAAAACGAAGACCTGAAAACTCATGCCCAGTTTGTAAACCCCGATGAAGGTAGTATTTAAGATGACGTGAGTCTATAATCCTGTGCTGGTAGCTGTGTACACTTTACAAGCTGTATGCAAATTTTAGCTTAACTTTACACCCGGCAAAATAAATAATATTGAGATAGAACAGCTGAGACATAGGCAAGAGGTGTTTTGAGATATAAGAGGTGATGCAAATAAACAGGCATGTAGATTGATCATGTCTGAGTTTTACAAGAGGATATTGCTAAGCTATGCTCTTGGGGAATCTTGGGAACTGTTGGAAAATCAATTATTACAGATATGGTGGCCCGGTCTTTTTATCCGGCCCTTTGGTGCAGGAAGAAGCGCCTCATTTTCTGCCCGGCTGGAAAGACATGAGATATGGACTCCTGCACCATGGGTCCATAGCATCAGTCCCTTATCCACACACCCGAGCCCTTCATGTCCCCCAAATGGCCATGGCGGGAAAGCAAATTATTGCCCGAGACTCTCGCCAGTCACGCTACCGTCTCCGTCTCATTTTTGCAAGCAGCAATCATCGACGACGGCAAATACTTGCGCCCAAAAGTTTTGGGTTCTCGTTGCACAAGCATTCTTATCCCGAAGCCATGATGGCTTCCCTTTTACGATCGCAAAATAGCCACATCGTCACATAAGACTATATGCACTTAGCAAGGGTGGCTTTGCCACATCGCCACATAAGATCCTCTGGGTGATTGCGTTTCTCACTAAAGTGCTCCACATGATGTTGACGACACTGTCATTTGAAGAATCGGTGCGCGTGTAGTCTACTTATTCAAGAAGTGTCTTGGGAAGTTGGGATCACATGTTTCATTTTTTTGCATTTGGTCTCTTAACCCTATTCTATCGCGCAACATACACACGAGCTCAACAATTGAGGACGCATAGTGCGAGTCTGTGTCAAAGCTGTGGTATGACGCATAGCGTCTGTTGTTATGTCGATTATTCAGGAACAGCGGGATCAATGGTGAAAGTGATGGAACACTTTGGACGGGTTTGTCCACATTCATCCGTGTCAATCAGTTGCAGGGCCTACTTATCTCCTGGGTTATCACCATATAAAGCATTTTTTTGTAGACCCGAATTTGATGTTATATTATTGACTTATTTGCTGTGAGTATTCACCTTATCAGGGCTATCGACAACGATTGTCGTTGCCAGCAGCTCACTTTACTGTCAATCAGTAGCAGGGCCACATATGTGGTGAGTTATCACCCTTAATGCATGTACACTTCCTTTTTCTAGACACAAATAGAAGTATGGGTTTATCAGGGCCGTGCATCCTTCTGTCGCTCGTCCCTATGGGAGATTTACAGAATGAAGTAGGGATTAGTATTTATTTGGGACTACTCTGTACTCTCCACACAAATCTGACAGCGAAATAAATTATATTTTCATAAACTGAACCATGATGTGTTCTGAAATATTTATTTTCAAGGATAAACCATGGAGAGGTGCACCAGTAACATAGAAGAGGAGCCAAGACGGCCGATACAACTGATACAACGTGACACACCACACACATTCACCACCATTACAATGACACACAATTCGCCTAGTCCAACTCAAGCCATGAAATGACCCACTGTACAGATCAAAGCGAAAAAATGATCGGACTATTAGGTATGCCAATGTTTTTCCGGCTCTGGTTTCCTGTGTCCATCAGTGCCAATCAAAGACCAAACTATCCACACACACAAAATTGTGTTCATGATTCTTCACTGAGCACTGTGAACATATCTCATCTGCAGGCGAAAATGCATGTGTGCCTCATAGATTGAACATGTCCATGGCTTGTGAAGGTTGAGATCAGCGTCCATAAATTAGCAAACCAAATGAACAGTTTTTTGGGGGTGTAAAGACGACATTGCTCAAGCAAACATTTCTCAACTGTTTTCTCCGCTATATACATTTCTACAGTCACCCTATTGAACTATCATGCCATTTCTCATAACAATTCACATGCTTTGTTTCAGTGCTTCGGTTCATGCTCCCATATGAGTGACCTCTCAAGTGAAAACCATGGTGTTGCAGGCAGCCACTGTAGAATTGAGGTATTGTACCGCTACCACCAACCGTACCATTGTAGTCTGCATCGCGACATCCATGCTCCTGTCATGGACCTAGGGAAGCCAAGAATAAATTTATTGTCAAATACGGGAGTATATTCAGTTTAACATGATGGGCGCGGTTGATACATAGCCGAAGATGGAGATGGCATCCCTAAGTTGAGGTGGAATTATGCAGTTTCCGTCAAAAAATGGGAAGAAACAGAGGATGCTTAGTTTCTTTGATGTTTCTGCTCAGTCTTGTATCAGACACTCGTACCTGCCAACACAAATACACAGAAAGAGATGGATAAGATAGCGATTATTGCCTATTACGCTTCCTCTTCCTAAGGGTCCGATCCATGGCCTACAGAATACATGCTCTATGATTATTGCGAAAACAGAAATCCCGACATGGTTGATCCAGGCGCATATATAGATTGAGTTTGAAAAATCACCTCCCAATCAAGGGCACTTGGCTCCACAGTGAGTGCACCTAGCTAGATTCTGCACATCTCGTTAGAATGTCACAAGTTATTTGTCCTACTATACAGGTTTGATAACCTTTCCGTCATCGAAAATGAAATCTGATGTCAACGTGTTTGCTTCGATCATCGTGGATAGGTTTCTTGGACAGTGCAACCGTGGAGTTATTGTCCATAAATGTTGTGACCTTCCTTTGCTCTTGGTGCATGCCCTGCATGTATGCAAGGATTCGACAGGGCTATGCCATGGCCATCTGCTGCCGCTGCCTCAAAGTACTTCGCCTCACATCATAATTATGTGACGATGTTCATGCAAAGAATCTCTTTCTTGGTGGACGTCAAATAACATATTAACACATGGATAGAATATCATGACACACTTCTATCTTGCGAGGCAGAATACATCGAAGCAGCGACCGCGGTGCGCCATGGCCTATGCCTTAGATGACTCCTTTTCAAACAAGGACGGTCAAGTTGGGGCTGGACAACAAATCAACAATTGTGTTGTGCGACAATCCTGTCCACCATGACCGAAGCAAACACATAGACACGAGATTTTACTTCATTGCTGAATGCAGTGAAGAAGGAAAGGTGCACATCGATCGATCCTATCAACATGGATGAAGAAGTTGCTGACATTGTAGCCCTCATAATGCTAATCAAGCTTATGCAGAAGCTAGGCGCGATCTGAGAGCCTTGGATGTTAGTCCGGGATCAGATCACTGACTCGAACCGGTGGATGCCACTACTAACACACGCGAACTCTTGGATGAAAGACACTGGTTGAACATTGGCAAGAAGATGGACATGCAACTTCTGTCCCACTTAATTGTCTCTCGACTCATTCTTCTCTTCCTTTTATAAGGGTTAGCAAATGCACGTCCTAAACTATTCATGGTCTATAATCACGCACCAAATAGTGCCACTGCGTGCAACCTAAAAATAAAAATACTCGCAAGGGATCAATCCACACATGTTGCTCGACAAATATGACATGATTCAGTCAACAGATCGGAGCCACTTAATTTTGAAGCGCTAGAACCTTTAAGGGGGAGGACTGAAAAATGTACCAGCGGCGCAAAACAAGTGAGTCATATGAGCTTGTCCCTTTTTAGAGAATACATGAGCTCATCCCTATAACTTCATTTTGGTCCTTTGGCACACAATGCGTGGAAATTGGAAAACATGATATACTAGTTTTATCACTTCATGTGATATTAAACAAAGATTAGCTTCCAATTGGTTTCACTCAGCTAGCATTTGTAATTTTTGGCATGCATGCATAAGTTGTACTTCCTTCCAGAAGTTACTAAACAAGAAAAAGAATGCTTGGGCCAGCGCTTTCACGTGGCATCTCTTCGGAGAGAGCGTCAAATAGGAAAGGCCTTACCTCGCTATTCCGTACGTTAAACGTGGAATAGGAGGAATCTTGGAAAATACCTTGTGCGTGGCTGAGTGGGTGCGTCTATCCTTAATGAGTTAGGGTATGTTGCTCTTCCTCTCCCCTCCTATTTTGATATGTAGTTATATCCCAGCCAAATCCTATTTGACGCCCGTTGTGCCGGCTAAAGGCATGGGCAAAAACGGGCGCACCCCCAACCTCTATCGATGCTACATGGGTGGGCTGACTAAAAGGTATATAGTTTCTTTTATTTTATTTTATTATTTTAAATGCACAAACTTTTTTCAACATCGTTGTTATTTTTCGAAATTGATGTTTTTCCAAATTCGATGAACTTTTTCAAAATAGATAAACATTTTCAATGTTTAGAACTTTTTCAAAATAGATAAACATTTTCAATGTTTAGAACTTTTTTACAAAATTGCTGAACTGTTTTCAAAATCAATAAACTTCTTCCAAGTTTGTCAATCTTTTTTTCAAAATTGATGAACGTTTTTAAATTTTGAAGATTTATTTTTTCAAAATTGATAATATTTTTTAAAATTGGTAAACTTTCTAAATTGCTGATTTTTTTCGAATTTAGAAAAGTCAATGATCAAGGGTCAACTGCTGAACGAACGATCTAGCCTGCAAAAGAATCTGTAAACACATAAAATGTTTTGATTTCTCAGTTTTTTAAACCTGTACACTCTAAGACAAAGGAAGCAAAAAAAATCGAGCAAAAAACTGGTGCAGACGACCTTTTTTTCAGAAAACTGTAGACCTTTATTAAGAATGTTCATAGGAATACAAATGATATCGGGCAAGATAGAAAGCCACACGTGGTGCCCGGAGGAAAGTGAAGCAGCAGCCTAGGCCAAAGAATGGGCTTCACCTTTCGCAAAAAAAACGCCACGTCGCCTCTGGCGCTCCACTAAACGGGCTGGCCCAACAATGTAGCTCCATGGAACAGTTTTGGGATGATTCTATGGACCGATTTTAGAACATTTTGAGTGTTTTTTCCTTCTTTTGTTTCAATGTGTTTTGTATCATTTATTAATTTCAAATACATGTTGATTTTGTTTAATAGTACATGTTGTACACTTTTTGTATACACGCGTAACATTTTTTGATACATGTTGAATATTGTTTCAAATAGACACTAAACATTCTTTCAAATACATGTTTGCAGATTTTTATCAAAAAAAAAGGGCAACCTGGTGCATGTAGCTCCCGCTTGCGCAGGGTCCAGGGAAGGGTCCTACCACTTGTTGGACATTTTTATCAAAAAGTGTTGAACATTTTTAAATACATATTGGACATTTTTGGATGATACTAAACAGTTTTTACATTGTGTTATTATTTTTTAAAGATGTCACGAAAATATTTTTGGAATGCATGAACATCTTTTTGAAATGGTCAGAAATATATTTTAAAATTATGTGAACAGTTGTTTACATTTTATATACATTTTTGAAATATCATGAACATATTTATGAAACACGTGAATTTTTTTTGAGTACATGCTGAACGTAAAAAAAGATGAACATTTTTTCGAATACACGTTCTCATTTTTCTTTACATGCTGAACATATTTTCAGGAAATGAGACCCTAATCTACGTACTCCCTTCTCTTTACTTTTCATGCGAGTTCTTCTCCCAAAAAATGCTCACTTCAGAACTTGAGAAAGATTACCGGATTATTCATTGCCAAAGATTGCAGTGGTCGTCGATTGTGACACGACACTCATTCATTGCCAAAGATTATTTCTACCACTTGAGAGCTCTGAGGAACTCCCGTAGAAACTTGCACGATCAACAACCACTGTAATTTCCCTTATTTCACTGTCTATACAACTACACAATGTTACATATATGATAGATAGTAGCACGCATTCTCGTCGCTGTATCAGCACATCAGTTACAAATACGACTGCACAACATCTCAATGTACGATTTAACTTTGTTCTTCAGAGCCCATCAGTAAATTTGCAGTTATATGCACATGGAGACTTGCAAGTTAACCACTGAGCCTCCTCTTGGATTCACAGATGTAAGCGCAGGCGATGACGGCAACCGCAACCGCAAAGACAGCGGTAGTTCTCGTGACAGCCCTCTTGGCTTTGTCTCTGCACCCCCACGCCAGTAGGGTAGCGCGAGAAGGCGTGAACCCGAGCTCGGAAAGCTTCTTGTGTGACTCTGCGTAGTCCCTGAAGAAGGCATCCTCATCCTGCGCGAAACATAATAATCCCACACGCTAAGCAAGATGAATGTAGCACACAGATTGGAGATATTCTGAATTGAATTCTGTTTTACCTTTGCGTATAATTCAACGAAGCGACGAAAATCGGTATCTTCCACGAGAACCTTGTCTGTAGGCAGCTTGAGTAGCCCATTAGAGTCCCCTTTCAGAAGCTCACTGCAGCATATACAGAAGATGAAGTCCAACAATGCCAAGGTTGTTCTGAGCTGATGAAGTGCAATCTACGACTGGCATAACTATGCTTACACGAAGTAGGAGTTGTCGAACTTCAGTGGATCTTTTGTCCAAGCACCGTCGAATCCCGATCTGTCGGGACGAGCTTTCCCCTAAAAACGTACAATGCAGACCAATAGTCTGAAGAACCATGACTTATGAACAATTCTCTCAATATGAAAAAAAGGCGTTGTCGTAGTACCAGAGTATGGCCACCCGAGAGTGCCACTATGTCCTTGTCGGTCAAGCCCATTCGGTAGAAAACTTCCCTGAGGTGTGAAGCACCTGGTCACATGATAAACATAAGCAATTTTCAGTTCTCTTTTCTCTTTAAGCCAATGACTGTCAGAAGCAAACTCTAATTCAAGCGCATTAGTTAAAACTGTTATTTGGGTAGCGCAATAGTAAGTTTTTGCATCCCACATTTCATTCACGAAGAGAAACAATGTGCCACTGGAATCTGCTAAATATTTTTTTTGGAAAAGGGGCGCAGCCTCGGCCTCTGCATCAGAAATATGCATACGACCACATTTATTAAAAGCAAATAGGTCCAACAAAGGTCATGAACTCCGTTACAAACTAGTCCCCAAACGGCTCACAAAGAGCGGATAATAAAAGCCACAGCCGGCATGCAAAATAAAGATAGGAAAACTAATTGCCTATCTATTTGTGTAAGTTGGTTACCTTGCTTAGCATCTGGCAAGCGTCCTTCCTCAATGGCAACTGAAGAATCCTGCAATACATGGTTGCTATTGGTAAAACTGATGTTTTTTTCCCGACAATTAATAGAGCAAATGTTGCTGCTGATTTGATGAACTTACCCTCCTGCCGGGGACGAAATCTATGGTTGGTCCACCGGTGACCTCGACGGCCACGACTCCGGCGAGCTGGTACAGGTCGGCGTACGTGATCTTGGGGTGCTTCTGCTTAATTGGCTCTGCACCACGGGCATTCAGTTATACTTGCTTAACTCGATCAGAAACGAAACTCTGAGCATAACAAAACAGAATCTGACAGTGCTGACCAAGAAGGTCGACGGCGATCTTGAGCCCTGCATTGGCGGCGTGGCGGAGCTCCTCCGGGAACCTGATGGAGCCGTCGGGGCCTCCGGTGATGGTGTTCTTGTCGAAGGTGCCGGCGTCATGCCATCTGCACGCACGCACCATCATCGCCGTCGTCGTTAAGCTACAAAATGCTAACATGAACGTGCATTATGGGGATGAGGAACTCACGCGAGGCGGAGCATGATGGGGGCGCAGCTCTTGCTGGCGATGAGCGCGCGGAGGTCCCGGCGCGCCCTCTCGATCTCGGCCACGTACTCCGCGTCCACCACCGGCCCTGTCGCCGACGACATGGCCGTCCAACGTGTAGCTTTCTCTACCTCTGTTTTGATGACTGGGGGAGAGGAGTCGGAGTGTTTGGAGCAGGGGAAGGGCGCGCCGCGGTTTTGTAGCAGACGGGGAGAAGAAAAGGGGGGACAGCAGCAAGGAAGGAAGGAAGGAAGGAAGGAAGGAGGGAGAGGGAGGAATGGAATGGAACGGAGTGGAGTGGAGGTGCGGAGAAAGCATGGGATCTCTCCAGATGAAAGCAACGTCTTCGCCATGGTTGTGCTGATCAAGTGATTCCCGCGGTTAATCAGTGGGCGGCAGCGTGCAGAGCTTTCTGCAAGCTTCTCCTCCCGAGTTTTAGCTTCTAGTACCTTCCTTTGGGTTTACACATACAAGTCTCCTAGGTATTTTAAGGCTAATTTGGATTAGTAAGACCCTGTTTGTTCAGGCTTATAAGCTTTTTCACTTTAGCTTAAAAGTAAAAAAAAAACTTCAAAATAGAGACTTTTGGGTTTGGCTTTTAGCTTATGAATCAATGTTGTTATATGAGGGTATAAGCCAAAAGCCAAAACCGAAAGCCTCTAAATACAAGCTTTTTGTTTTTGTTTTTTTATCCAAAGTGAAAAGGCTGTAAAAGGTGAAGCATAAGCCCAAACAAACAGGGCCTAACTCTCCTAGGTCTTTGTCATGTCCATGCTCACCAAGTGATTCCCGCGGTTAATTAGTCGATGGCAGCATGCAAAGCTTTTCTACTACTTTGTCCTCCTGAGTTAGTTTCTACCTTCGTTTGAATTTACAAAGTCCCGTGGATATTTTGAGGCTAATCTTGATCGTTAATTTAACTAACAAATATAGTATTTTCTTTATTATATGTCATGTAAAATATATCATTGGCTCGGTTTTCTCGAAACAAGTTGTCGACCTGCTTGTATATAAAGCAAACCACCACATCCCAACATCAAGTCGAAGTACAAAATAAAATAAAATGTATGTTGGGACAACAACACAAACTTCCTTCCCACCAACGGTTTTTTGGTATTGGGGGAGCTGAAAATTTTGCCTCCAAAACTCCATATCTTGGGAAAGAGGTTATTTTAAGGGGAGTGGTATAAATTTTAATATGACCGGCCGTTTTGCGGGGTTTGAAATGGCATTTTTTCGCCCAAAATCATAATGTTGCGGTTATTTCATAGTTTTGGGCCTTTTACGGGATCTGCTAGAGATGCTCTAAACCTACTTTTTTGTCTGGAATACTCAACATACTTACGAGCTTGTCAACCGAAAATGAGGTATTGTTTCAAGTGGAAGGATTTGAAACAATAGAAGTATCTAAAACAATAGTGGGTATCTGGAGTGAATTCCACTTTTTACCCTGTAGTTGTACATTTGTGACACTAATTACCCCATCAAATGAATATTTTCCTAGAGTACCCCTTTTGGAAGCTTTGGACCCTCATTTACTGATGCATGTCCATCATGCATGGTGTGAGGTGACGCCCGAGGTCCAAAAATAAGTGGACGACGACGAGGAATGGAACAGATGGACAAGAGAAGTCTGGACATGATCGTCAATGTTGCCCTCGGATCTTTTTACATTTTTTTTCGAATCATTGACCCAACATGCCGATCCTATCTAACATAAACAAGGAAATGCGAAACTAAGGTAAAACCGTGTTCAAAGTCTTCCAAATCTGATTTTTTTTTATAGACGTCCCACTAAAAGGTGTAATATGTGTCACAAATGTACAACTACAGGGTAAAAAGTAGAATTCACTCTATCTGAAAACACTCTCCAGATGATTCCTCGTGGAGTGTTGTACATTATGACAGACAATATGACAATGTTTGTGTGCCTTAGTTTCCCCATTGCCTCCCAAGCCTAGCCAACTTTCTCTAACATATACGTGGAGAACACAAATTAAGGCGATTCTATTCTTATAGAGAATATTGAGGCATTAATTGCCAATTTGCCATTGCCAGCATGGAAGCAAATATGACCTAGATACCTCCTCAAGTTTGGTTTAATTCTAAGCTAAGAATCACTAGAAATGAAGAACTTGTGCTAGTTGCTCTAATTTTCATATACTAGCACATACTCCGTGATTTATAGAGCGCCATGAGGCACACGTCGGTGGGTGCAGAAGCTTGGAGGGTGATCTCTTCCATCATCTCACAACACTCCAATCACTTCTTACCCATCTTATGTCCTTGAACTTTATTATAGCTCTCATTCAAGCATGCCTGGCATATATATTCTTTCTTTGAAAAAGGTGTAATCGGAGATTTGGCACTTGGAAGTGTCAATTCAGATCAAGGGGAGGACAATGTTGATTGGTCGGTACTGTTTCTGCAAGCTTCAACATGTGTAATATCATGTTACTTGTGTCCTAGTATCGTGCTGAGGGTTTAGGCTGTTATATATTACTTGTCATATCTATAGTTCCGTTAGAACGTCTGTTCTTCTAGGTATATAGATCCCATTTGGAACACAATAACTTAAAATGTAGTAGTAGGAAAAATACATGACCGAGATGTCATGTATTCTAAATTTCTCTCTAAAACACTTGAATACTCCAACATGGTCAATTTGGATACCTCACAAGAAAAACTCAGGAATTGTAGACACAAATGGAGAAAACATAAGGTAAGACATCGTGTTTGTTTTCCTCCAAAATTCCGCTGGAATCGCCCCATTCCAAGGAATCTTGGTAAGCCATTCCTTTGTTCCAAATGGCATGTCGATTTATTTTAATAGAATTCAATACTTCAAAATTCCTAATAGATATTGGAAAACAAACCACGATCGTTAAAGACTATGATGACATAATGATTACATAAATACAAGCACCACAACCTTCTCATAGAAGTAACATTGTTCATTTTTATATTAAAAGACAAATTAACTTGTTGTGAGGTCAAAAACATAAAAATTGGTGACATTTTCCTCACTGGCAAATTGGATATCCGGAATTCGTACAGACCTTGACTCATTCCGCATGTGTCACCATCGCAAAACTAGGATCTGATTCAGCTTTCAACCCCCCTAGAAGGCTGTACGTACAGATTGATTTTTAGATGGCACCATCACAGCACTACAAGCCGTTCAATGTTTGCATCTGGGAGTGCGGTTCTTTTCACGGCAAGAAGATTGATTATGCACTTGCATCAGACAGAACTACACCTATGTAGAATCTCCTGAAAAAAGAATTAAAGACGAAGTGTCTACTAAGAGCAACCAATTACTCGCATCAAAATTTGCACCTTCCCACCCTAAGCTAAAAATTAAGGGAAACGTTTGGCATCGGCGTTCGGCCGGTGCCCCTCGCTCGCTCGCTCGCTCTTTTCCACGTACGCTAGGTGGGCCTCGAGCGAAACGTTTTTTTTTTCTTCTGTGCTTTTTCTTCCTCTCGCGAGCGCCTCCCTCTGGAAGCATGTCCCCTCCCCCCTCCTCCCGAGCTGCGACTGGGCCACCACAATCTCCATCGCCGACGGCCAGGCTCCCCTCGTCGGCTGCCATGGCTTCCTGCCACCATGGCCAGATCCATCCCCTACCTCGAGCCTTCACGCGGGCGCATCCCCTCCCCCCTCCCCCCAGGCTGCGACTGGGCGACCACGACCTCCATCGCCGGCCGCCATGGCTGCCTGCCGCCATGGCTGCCTGCCGCCATGGCTGGATGCACTAATGTTGCAACTATCACCTAGAACAACTTCAACAGCTGTTGAAAAAAGCTTCAACCATAGACATAAAAGTTTCAATGGAATTGCACAACAAGGGGAAGCTGCAACCGCAGTTCGATTTTGTTACTACTGGCGAAGTTTTTTGCTACATCCATCAGGTGGAGCTGCGACCTCGTGACGATGACAACGACGATTTTTGTTGCAACCGTAGTAGAATTTTGCTACTACTGCTGAAGTTTTTTGCTACATCCATGTAAGGCGGAGTTGCGACCTCGCGAAAGACGGCGACGGTGTTTGATTTTTGCTGCAACCATAGTAGAATTTTGCCTCTACCGGTGAAGTTTTTTGCTACATCCATGTAATAAGGCGACCGGCGACCGGGGTGACCACGGGAGATGCTGCAACCGGGACGACGGGGTGCTACCACGGCGATGTCCATGTACTGCAACCCTGTGGCGGCCGGGGTGCGCGACGGCGATGACCGAGGTGACCGCGGACTGCAACCACAACTTTCTTGTCGTCGATAGCCGTTTGAAGCTTTTCCCATATATGGTTGAAGCTTTTTATGTCAACGTTGGCAACTTTTCTCTGGTTTGCAGTGTCTGGTTGAAGCTTTTTTCCAACGGTTGAAGCTGTTTTCATACACGATTGAAGCTTTTTTCATCCATGATCGAAACTTTTTTGTAAATGATTTGAAACTTTTTTTGTTCTTGAGCAGCACTTGATTGAAGCTCTCTCTATTATTTGGTTGAAACTTTTTCAAGCTAAGATTGAAGCATTTTGCGCGAGCGGTTGCATCTCCTCCTGATTCGCAGTGCCGGTTGAAGCTTTTCCATATAAAGGTTGAAGCTTTTCCATTCAGGGGTTGAAGCTTTTTTTTCTAGCGTATGCAACACAGGGGGTTTGCAACGGTTTTTCAATGGTGTTGATTGACTGGGTGGCCATCGTCGTCGGCTACAGCGAGCATCAACGGCGAGAGGCGGCGGCGGAGCTATACCCGTCGCCGTGGAGAGTTGCAACGGCTACGTCGAGAGCTGCAACGGCAGGCCAATCTGGGAAAAGCTTCAACATCGACGAAGACAGCCGACGAGGTGGGGATTGGCGACTAGGATGGCTAGCCGGCGAGGATGGGGACTAGCGAACGAGGACGAACGGCGAGGGTGGGGACCGGCGACGAGGACGGCCACCAGAAGGGACTGGAGGCGCGGCAACGCGGACACCGAGCAGGAGCTGCAGACCTAACCCGAGGTAGAAGAAACCCAAGACGAATCATTTTTTTTGCTGCATCCAATGGCCATGCGGGCTCGCATCCAAGGGCTGGGGCAGGACCGGCCGAAACTTTCGACCGGTGCGCCGGCACCTAACATCGCCCAAAAATTAATGGGTCATCCAGATCGAAACCCGCAAAGCTGGATCAGATCCTAAAGGAATGGATCACATACAAGCATGGACCCTAACCTTCAAGCTGGGCGTCGGGTGACTGAACTGTTGAGTATCATGATTATTAGGAAAACTAAGATAGCATAGAATATTATTCTACCTTATCTTATACTCCAAGATAATCACATACTCCTATATATATGCCCATGAGGCTTAAGCATTACAACAACTATTTCACCAATCCTCTCTCTCCCTTCTAACTGGTATCAGCCTAATCGATTCAAACCCTAGCCGCCGCCCACCGGGTTTTCTCTTTCTCGCCGGTCATCTTAATCGGTGTTTACATTTTGATTTTCCGAACTAAAATCGGTTTGCGCCCCTCATCGCCGTCGTCGACCTCCGCGCTTCAACTCCGACTTTGGCATCGACTACATCGTCGTCTTCTCCGACTAGGCGGCCTCGTGCGCCACGCGGAGGCCTGAAACGGCTGTCGTTCGCGCACCTGTCCGTCAGTCACTCTGCACCGGCCATCGACGCCTTGATTCGATCGGGCTCCTCCATCAACACTCCCGTCTTTATCTGGATCGGCTGCTTCACGGACTCCAGGCTGCACGCCTGCTGGTGCATCGGCTGACGCTCGTGGCTAGCTGATCCACGCCGTGAGCATACGGGTATATGGCACTTTCCTGTCACATGCATGCACACATTGGGTATATGGCACTTTCCTGTCACATGCACCGCACGTGAGTGCTACCTTGGCCAGGGCGTCTCTTTGCTCAAGCGTGTCTCCGCTGGCCCGCTGCTACTCCTGCTACGTCCGGCCATACACAGCTACATCAACTTCATCGTCCGTCCAGCAACCACGTCCTCAACCCCGCGAGCGGTTAGATTGATCAAATATCCGCTGCTTCGCTCCATTGACGCCACGCGAACGATTTGGCCCGTCGCTCGCGCGTCTCGGTAGGTTTCGTGAAGACCGTCCCAAGTACAACGTGTCCCTTCACCAATCGAGAATCGGGCTGCCGCTGCGTTGTCTTGTCGGGCCACAGCGTCGTCGCCTCATGGTTCTTTCCATGGCTGCATCGACCCGTGTATTGCCACCATGTCGCCTCTTTGGGCCGTAGTACAGCAGCCCACGGTCTATCGCCGCTCTGAGTACGACCATTCCAGACCGTCTCTGTGGCTGCAATGACCCTCATGCTGCCGCTGCGTCGCCCCATCAGGCCGTAGCAAGTCTGGCACGCGGTCTCCGCCGCCACCCGAGGCCGTCCCCGCGGCTGCACCGATTCGCGCGCGGACATTCCGTCACCTCTTCGGGCCGTAGCGCCATGGCTCACGGTCCCGCCGTCGCCCCAACCCGCCCGCCCATCGCTGCTGCATCGCCCCTTCCGGCCGTAGCGCCGCGACCGGTCGTCCACTCCGCCGTCACCACGTGTCAACTTTTCATGGTATGCGCCGCGCCGCCTCCCCTGGCGCGGGAATGCCACCGTCCGCGCCTGTCTTCGTCACGCTGTCGGGTTCCTCGGCTACTTCGAGCATCGCCGCCGCGCTCCTAACAAAGCCACCGCTGCCAGGCCGCCACCGCTGCCCTTCTTCGGCCGTCGCCGCCGCTACCCCCATAGCCGTTGTCGTCGCCCATCCACCCCATCCGTCTTCGTCCAGCACCAGCCCGTCGCCAGCGTCGCTGTCATCTACCCCGACCACTTCGTCTACTTCGTGTTGGTGTTTACCCTAAACCCTAGCCTGCCTCTCCCTTTCTCTCTCTCTGCACCTGATCTGCACAAGAAGAATAAGACCGGAGGAAGAAGAAGGACACAGGGACACGGTGGTTTTCCGGCGCAACAACGCCAATTCCACGAGCTCGTACTCGACACTGCAGCTGTTACAACGAACCCTTCGAGGGTTTTATACCCGGGGTAGACGCTGGACATGATCCCCATGTCTACACCCGTCCGAGCGCTCGGTCTGGCCCGCTCTGGCCGCGCTCACCCCGCGCACGATCGCGCCCTGGACGCGGCGAGCCCGCAACGGCCCGACTCGGTCACCCTGACCCGTTCACCAACAGCTGCGCCTGGTCCGGCGCAACGCATACACGCACATGCGCGCGCCCCTACCCTAATCTACGCACGCACACACGCACGCCCGCCACGCTCCCGATCTGTCCCGCGCGCATACACACGCACGCTCGAAACGATCACTGTGGCTTATTGCCAACACACACACCCCTAAGCCACGGCCTAGAGGAGCCCATCGTCTTCAACTCCGGCGTTCGCCAGCAACGCTCCCTCCGCCGCCGGCGCCTTTCGCAGCTCCGGGCACTCGCGCTTGAAATGGCCACGCTCGCCACATCTGTAACAGCGCCCGCGCCGCTTGCTCCCGCCGCCTGATGCCGTGCTTGCTGAGCCGTCGTTGTCGTGGTTGTTGTAGCCGCCACCGCCCTGACGACGCAGCCGAGCCTGCCACTGTGCCACCGTGTACAACAGCTCCTCGCTGTCGCGCCTGCCACCGTCTTGCCTGTGTCGCTTGGTCCGCTCTTCAAACGCCTTGAGCCTTCCCAAAGCTTCCTCGAACGCCATCGTTTCCACATCGCAGAATTGCTCTATTCTGGCGACGACGGGGTAGAGACGATCCGGCACCGTGTCCAGCATCTTCTTCACCAGCGCCGCATCATTGAGGACCGCGCCCAGCCCTGCGTAGCGCGCCGTCATGGCCCCGAGCTTGCCTGCGAAGCTGTCCAGGTCGTCGCCGTCCGCCATCCGCAGCTGCTCGAACTCGCCGCGAAGCGACGCGAGCCGGGCAGCCCGCACCCGATCGGCGCCGACGAAACGCACCTTGAGGGAGTCCCATACCTCCTTCGCGGTGGGCTTCGTCGACACCGGCAGCAGCACCTCCTCGGAAAGCGCCCCGAGAAGCATCGCCCTCGCCATCTTGCTCTTGCCGGCGTCAACCACCGCGTTTTCCGCCGGAGCAACCACCCCCCACAGCCCCTGGGCATCAAGCTGCGCCTCCACCTTGATTGCCCAGGAGATGTAGTTCGTCGTGGTCAGCGGCGGGACCTGCAGCAAGTACATGCCGCCACCACCATCGTGCGGTACAATCGCCATGGCCGCCGGCGATCACCTCCGAAAACTGGGCTCTGATACCAATTGTTGGTGTTTACCCTAAACCCTAGCATGCCTCTCCCTCTCTCTATCTCTCTCTCTCTCTCTCTCTCTCTCTGCACCTGAGCTGCACAAGAAGAAGAAGACCGGAGGAAGCAGAAGGACACAAGGACACGGTGGTTTTCCGGCGCAACAACGCCAATTC
Source organism: Triticum aestivum (assembly GCF_018294505.1). Taxonomy (NCBI): domain Eukaryota; kingdom Viridiplantae; phylum Streptophyta; class Magnoliopsida; order Poales; family Poaceae; genus Triticum; species Triticum aestivum. Next base: position 36,403,145 of record NC_057797.1, on the reverse strand, counting down.
CACGAGCTCGTACTCGACACCGCAGCTGTTACAACGAACCCTTTGAGGGTTTTATACCCAGGGTAGACGCTGGACACGATCCCCACGTCTACACCCGTCCGAGCACTCGGTCCGGCCCGCTCTGGCCGCGCTCACCCCGCGTACGATCGCGCCCTGGACACGGCAAGCCCGCAACGGCCCGACTTGGTCACCTTGACCCGTTCACCAACAGCTGCGCCTGGTCCGGCGCAACGCATACACCCACACGCACGCGCCCCTACCCTAATCTACGCACGCACACACGCACGCCCGCCACGCTCCCGATCTGTCCCGCGCGCATACAGACGCACGCCCGACACGATCACCGTGGCTTATTGCCAACACTTCGACCACCATTGGTGACGTCGGCCGCACGCCGATTGGCGGCACAACTGTCGTCAAGTCTTCTTCTCTGCTGGCCCTCCGACTCCTCGACATGGCGTACAACTTGTGCAGGTCCCTCGTCTACGCATGCCCGGTGCTGGTAACACCGATGCCTGGCTTCGTCCATGACGTGTCCCCGGGCCTGGCAAGCCTGGTGCGATGCTTCGTCAACTTCGTCTTCGTCCATCTACGCATGCCCGATGCTAGAAACACCGACGCATGTGTTCGTCTATGACGTTTCCTCGGGTTTGGCAAACCCAGCGTGACGCCTTGTCAACATCATCTTCTTCCTGATGCACCACTACTTCAACACCACTGCGACCATACTAACTTGGCGCCCCCTTGCGCATGCGGCTCCACGGGGACTTCCTCGACACCGGCCACCCCGACTCGACATCGACCACGACATCCTTCGCACGGCTACCTCGACCATGGCTACACCACCCTACGCTCTCGGCTACATCGACAAACGGCACAAAGGGCTACCGCCTTGCTTGAGCAACCTCGTCGGTTTCCACTCCAGCCACGGCTTCCACGATGCATCGACCGTTATGACTGTGTGTGTGTGTGGGGGGGGGGGGGTCCGTCGGTTTGCCTTCGGATTCTTCTCCAATCTCATCGTCGGCTGCGTCGCTACCGTTGTGACTGCGGGGGGATGTTGAGTATCGTGATTATTAGGAAAGCTAGGATAGCGCAGGATTATTCTACCTTTCCTTGTACTCCAAGATGAACATGTACTCCTATATATATGCCCATGAGGCTCAAGCATTACAACAACCATTTCACCAATCCTCTCTCTCCCTTCTAACACCGGCGACAAGGACATGGCGAGCAGGACAGATGGGCTGCAGCGGCCAGGTGTCGGGGCTGTCACATTGTTCGTTCATTCCAACCCCGTCGAGCAAGGGGAAGAGCATGAGGTCCACGTTCTCGTCCCCGCATCCGCCAACTGAGAAGAAAATATGTCAACACGCCATGAATCCCCATCCTTGAGCTGTCAATGGCAGGGGTCCTCACAACGCCGGCACACCGTACTTTTCTACATGGTGTTCTTTCTAGGTCTTGACGTCTACATTTTACTTCTAAAGATAGACTTTTTGGGTGACAATTAACCGCAACATTGAGAATTCAATCGTGTTGAAAGACCTTGCGTGGTTGAATGCCCAGAACTGGACAAGCAGTCTGTGATCGCATGCCTTAGTTCCCTATTGCCTCCCAAGCCTAGCTAGCTTGCTAACATATACAATGGAGATAAAAAATTAAGGCATCGCTATTCTTACAGGAAAAATTTAAGGTGTTGCGTGGATGGGCTCAAAGCCCAGTGGTGGTGGGGGTGTGGTTTCACCCAACCGACCTGAGTTTGATCTCTCTTAGGCCGAATTATGTGTCTCACATTATTTCTTTAAACAATGCCGATTGCCAGAATGGGAAGCAAATATGACCTATCCATATATCTCATAAAGCTTGGTTTAATTTGAAATTATGCATCACTAGAAATGTACTACCTTGCTGCTCTCTCTAGGTTTTCACATACTAGCACACTCTGCAATTTATAGAGCCGCTGCAGAGGCTGGGACAGTAACCTCTTCCATTATCTCACACCCTCTTATTACTTCTTACCTATCTTGTGTCCTCGAACTTTAATATAGCTGTCATTGATGCATGATTGGGCATACATGTCATCTTTTGAAAAATATGCAATCAAAGATTTGGCTTTGGGAAGTGTCATTTTAGATCAAGGGGAGAACATGCTTATTGATCGGAAGTCTATGCCACAACGTCGACCAAAAAAAGCCCTGCCTTCCCACATCACCCCTCATAGTGACTGGGAGGTAACCCTACATCATCACTGATGGGCTTCTCCTCCTCCTCCCTCACTTCCACCAGAAGGTGCGGCCGAGCGAAGCTCAACGGAGGCGGGGCCTCTTCGTCCCTTTGCGCGTAGGGCCGGTGCAATCAGATGGCCCGGGCCCAAGGCATGGCGCTGGCCCTGGGTACCTCAATGTGGTTGGCACGTATGTGTGGTGACGATGTGACAGGCAGTGCTGTGTTTTCGCACGCCCAAGGTGGCAGTGGGTGCTGCGGGCGGCCGCCTCTGGTATAGTTTGCTTGGCCGGTGGACGTGGTAGTGTGGCTATGGTGTCGCTCTTTCGACGGTGGCGGTGCCTATTAGGCTTGGTTCGGCGGTCTTGGGTGGTGTCGGGAGGGTAGTGTGGGCTTTCCTCCGCGGGTGGGTGAGCTTCATTTGCGACTGGATGGTACCCCCCATGGATGTGGACGGAGGCCCCACATTTGACCATCTTAGAGAAATTTGGGATATAAGGCAATATGTTGTGAAGTTATAGTCCATCACAATTTTGTTATTCTATTTCACTAGTCAAGTTTGAATTGTTGTGTGGTCTTTGCTAAAAAATAATGTAAGTATATATCCCACCCAAGGATATAGAGAGTAACACTATTCCAAACGATGACATAGTCTTTGCTTATATACTTTTGTATCTTTTTGAGGTGAGTAGATTTCCACTCACTCAAATCTTACATATGTATTGTTATTATTGTTTTGTAGCAACGTACGTGCAATTAGCTAGGGATTAGTAATAGACAACAGAGGCTAACATTATATATAATTCTGCATATATATAGTATACTTTCAATAAGGGATTTCTAAGAGGCACGAGTATATGGTATAATAATTGTGCCTATGCTTTTATTTCTTCCTTGACATTGGATATTACTACACTAGATTGGTGGACCGAACAAGCCACCAACTGGTCCGGGCACAATACCGTACAATATTATGACAAGAAACCATGCAAGTATGTAAACACGAGGGGTCTGGTAGACAACTTATACACAAGTGCAAACATATGATCTACTATTACTTGGGGTGAAGATTAACATAATCACAAGGACCATATGGCTCAAATAATTCAGAGAAAAAACCCTTCTTCCTTCTTGGGTTACATCCCATGTCCTGGCATAGTTGATCATTATACCATATATGAACAATTCCAACACATGACCTACGGAAATAGTCTCGAGAGTAGCGCTTCATGAACTTCTCCCATTCAAGGACATCCCTCTGCATTTCTTTGACACTTGGCAATCTGAAACCACCATCCATAAAATGTGATATCCACTTGGACATAAGCTCTGTTGTATAGATATTTGTCAAGCTCTCTGAATAGCCGATGACTGCGAGCTGTGGAATCTTTGGATGGATGCACTCCCTAAAATAAGGAATTAACATACTCTTCAAAATCAAGACGTTCAAACTACATAAATATGATGCATATATAGCGAGTTCATTACCTATAAAGTGGCACGGTCGTTGATGTTGAGCCAACGACTATGCTCTGAAAGTATTCTGATGTGAACATGTCCTTGATCTTTTGATCACCCTTGAATCCGGTTCCGAAGATAACGATGTCACTCTTTACTGGAGTACATTCACCTTCTACATGCACACCTTCTTCACAAAAGCTGAATGTTTTTGACTTCTTAAGAATGATGCTACCTTCCTCCAGATTCTTGTAATGATCCTTTGGTGCAATGGCAGCCACACATGCCACTAATCCCTCAAAAAAGCTATGGTCAGGCACCATGTGATGTTTCTTCATTGCAATGGAGTAGTAGCTCTCAGCAAACTTCGAAAACATCAACCTCTACTCAACACAAACAAGGCAAAACATGCATGTTTGGATTTAGTCCAAACAAAACCATTTAAACTTTCAATGATGAAAAGTTCGATTACAATTTAATACAAAAATATAACATGTTGTACTACCAGTGGAGTCAAGACAGTAGCCAACATGCTGAGGAGAAAGCCTTCACCAGGCTTGTGAATAAGTAGTTCGGCGAAGCGGGTGAGATAGAAATTTGATATGTGGACACCCCAAGCATAGTAGTCTGGTATAATCCAACGCTTTGTTCGTACTACCATTGTGCATAGGTTTTTGGTACCTAAAGAACTAATAAACAATTAGTAATAAAGTCATAGCCTTATTTTTATCATACCAATGCAACTATAGAAACTAGGAAAACATAACATTTGTAGACAATGACACTTTTGATAATGGAAAAAACTGGCTATATATAATAATGCTTAGGTTACCACTCTAAAATTGATATATCAACCTTCTTGCAAGAGGAAAGGAGATAATTTTACTGTAAGAAAATGACGTTGTGTACCATTCATGTTTGCACATTCATTTGCAATGTCTACTGCTGATCTTAGGTAGCCAACAACAGTCACACGCTTGTCCTTGATCATCTCCCTAGCTTTTTTGCCTCCCATTTTTGAGTACTCCATGGAGTGGATCACTTTCCCGTCAAACACTTCTGGGCCTTTGCCAATAGGAAATGTAGGTATGTTGGGCACACCACTGAACCTCCCAACACAAAGAAGCACAAAGTCTGCCTTGTGTACCTGGAAATGAGGGGAAGTGGAATTGCACAGACAATCCGAATTATTGCCATTCATTTACCCGAGAGGTTAAATTTAGAAGAAGAAAAGCGTGATCTGATAGTTGACTACTTATTTGTTTGCATGGTAAATTCCGATCGTAAGATTAATTAGGGTCACACTATCCATTGCATCTGGGTGTTTGGTAGTGTTGTTTGATTGTAAAAGTTGGACATTCTATATAACCAAATAGGCGATGCCCACTAACTCATTTCTATGTGCAAGCATGCAAACTAGGTACACAATCATGCATAGAAAAAGGCCCCCCTCCACTCATGGAACCATGGATGGGAATTTGCATCGTATAATGCTACCTATATTCAATAAAAAAACCATACAACAATCAAATACAATAAATCATATGTATTCTTAGTTCTGGCCCTCATATTATTAATACAAATATTTATGCTCCGTACTATCATGTCTCACTGAGATATATTGCAATCAATTCTCTTAATTAGCAACACATGTGGTACATTTTATTTTTGTGTATGATCAGTGCCGGATGATATATTTTTTGGGATGCCGGGTGATGAGTTGGTGGTAGAGAAGTGGTGCCACTGTAATAATTCGTGGAACCGTGCTTCGCTGTCATTCACTTACCATCCCTCAAGATGAATGAATTAGGGGCAAGGCCCCTTATAACTAAAAAAGGAGACTTCGATTCCTGCTCCTAGTATTTTCCCTGAGATTCTGAAGGCTCATGGTCATCCAAGCTTGAATTTAGAACATCAAAGATGAGAGGTTACTAGTACATGGAGTATCACTTGAAGTCAGAAGATCAGAAAAGTACTTATGTTGATTTATTCACTTCCAGTGGTCACATGCCATTTTTTGGGGTAGGTGGCACTTCTATGTTGTCTGACTGTGTGAGTGTGACGTTCATGTGCCGAAAAATCACATTAGTAGGTGCAGCATATATATCATCATAAAGTCCAACGAATCAATATCACCAACAGTGCAGTGCATTGTTCTCAGCGCACCAATGGTGCCGTGTAGCCAGGGGCATACACAGTATACACCATGGAAGTATATGTGCAAATATGTTGGATCCTTACCTCCACGAGGCCGTCCACGTCGGCCACCGTGAGCCACCACTCACCGTCGCCGGAACCAAATGCCTCGCCGCACCCAGCCCAGTCCTCCCACGCCGCCACCTGCTGCTCGCTGACGCCCACATACTCCATCCCGACCACCCTGCGGCCGAACCTAATGCAGTCGAGCACGCCGAAGTGCCGCGCATAGGCGTAGAGGTAGTCCGCAACCTGGCGGTGGTCGGGGAACACCTCCGTGACGGACTCCGGCCACGGGAAGTCGGAGTACTGGAACATGGGCCGCGGCGTCTGGAGCCTGGTGCACTCTGGCGCGTGCGCCCACACGCCGCCGAGGACGGTGTCCGCCTCGAAGACAGCCGGCCGGCAGCCGCGCTCCAGCAGGTGCTTGGACGCCGCCAGGCCGCTCAGGCCGGCGCCGACGATGGCCACCCTCTTCTTGTCCATGGCTGACCTTGTTGTGTGCGTGCGACGGTGTCACGGACTCACGGTGAGAATGGCGTCCCGCTGTGATGACTAAGCGTGGTGGTGTTTATAGCTAGTCAGTGTTGGGCTGGTTGCATAATGAACGAGTTGTCCTCGTCGCACCACTGCCGCCGTCTCTTTCGATCGCTTGTACGCTCGATCCACAACCACCGGTGTTAAAGAAAATATCTTATCGTGAAGAGATTTTTTTTCACTATATTATTGAGATATAAATAAATTAGGAGAGTCATCCCACTAATTTAGACTCTAATATATTCATCCCACTAATTGAGTATATATCTAGGAGAGTAATCCACTATATTATTAGTGGGATGACCATATTAGAGATTTGTTCCGCTACATTATTAGGATGACTCTCCTATATAAATTAGTGGGATGACTCTCCTATATAAATTAGTGGGATGACTCTCCTAAACATGCGGGGCATCATCTACTCCTAGTTCATTTAGATCTTCTCCTTGTAACTTAAGACTCTCTTCCGTGTGGAAAGCTATTCTAAAGATGAAGAGTACTATTTGGCCGGCAGAAAAATCATGCTAAACTGTGGCAGCATTGCCAGGTTGTGGACGGACCCTTGAACAATAATGACTCCTTATCAAGTTCCCTTTGCTGTTCTCAGCATTTGCCATAAACAAGATATCACTGTCTCTGAATGGGGAGTGCCTTTCGTAGATATATTCACCCCCCCCCCCCCCCCCTCTGTTGGAGGAGTGGGTAGAGATGCGAAACTTAATAAACTCTTTTTTTCTGCGAAGAACTTAATAAACTCTTGGAGCTTAAATTAGTTGCCTGACCAGATCAGGTGGAGCTTGGGCCCTAGATAGAGCTTTACTACCAAGTTTGTCTAAGAATACCTTTCAAAAAAGGGTTAATTAGATAAATGCCACTCCAATTATGGCAATTCATAAAAATGCTACTGCAATTTCCAAACTTTGAAAAATGCCACTGCAATTTTTGCAAACTTTGAAAAACGCCACTCCAGACTTCGAAAAATGCCACTGAAAATTGCATGAAATAGCATTTTTCAAAGTTTGGAAATTGCAATGGCATTTCTCAGAATCGCTAGATTTGGAGTGGCATTTATCAAATTAACCCTTTTTTGGATCAGGCTTCAACCTCAAGAAATTGGAGTGGCATTTTTTTGGATCAGGCTTGGGTCTAGTGTTGACTAGAGACGTGATGACCAGGCTCTCAACATCTATTCTTCCTTTCTTGGGCTGGTAACCAAAAATGCTCATCATCTATTTAAAAAGTGGGTAGAGATGCAAAAATGCTCAACATCTATTCTTCCTTCCTAAACCCTAGACCTCTCAACATCTATTCTTCCTTTTCCAAGTAGCCAGAGTAGCATGGCGTACTGTTGGCTCAGTTTTGGGTACTAAGCTCCGTCCAAATAAAATTTGGCAGTATTAATTACTCATGATGTTATGTTTTCTTGCCGGATGGAGCCAAATTCTATACATTCCGTCTTGCTGCAGTGTGTTGGGCAATCTGTAATTTCTGTAACAAAGCAACCTTTGAATTTAAAATGCCCAGGTCTCTGTTTCATCTGGTGTTTTCTGCTTGTGTATTTCTCAAATACTGGGCAGGATTGTTGAAAGGTGAGGATCGGAAAGCAATGGTACATGGTGCGCGGCCGCTCGAGACAATGCGGCGACGATGATGAGGATTTATGCTGCTTCTGATGACATGGCATAGACCTGAAGCTTCACTGGCTGCATTGCTCGTAGTCTTTTGCCTTGTATACTTTGGGTTTGCTGGTTACTGCTCCTGCGCGAGTAGTTTGGTTGCCTATGCTCGCCGGTGAGCTTCCCCTAAACCCGTTTGAACTCTTCCTGCCTTTTGGGTAGTTTGCTCAAAATTGTCGTCGGGTTTTCGCCCCATAGCAAGTGTTTCCACGACGGACACTTGCAGTGGGTTTTCTGGTGATGCATTGAACTCGCTTTTCCCGTTCTTTGTTTTCTTTAAACTTGGTCGGAGGGAGAATGGTTGTATTTGCTTATGTAATGGAAAGGGGTTATGCCCCGTTCAAAAATAAATAAATTCTTTGTCTTCTTATATAATAGAACTCAGAGCATAACAAGTGGTAGCTCGTTAAAAAAAGAGAGAAAATTTACTCAACATTTAATTTAATAAAAGAATTAAATGAATAACAGGCTGTTTTATTTTTTTGAGAAAATGAATAACAGTCTGTTGAGTTAGCCGTGGCATCATCCGGTCCAGAAGCTCCTGGCTTGGACACTGATGCACCAGTATCACCATGACAATCTGTCTCCTTAATGCTCCCTTTGATCGAACAACCGGTTGTTTCTGTTTGGAGATAGCTTTTGCATGTCCTGCTCGCTGGCCGGAAGCTAAATCAATCAGGTTCAGCTCCTTTCCGTGCGTGTGCCTCCGGCCGTGCGAGTTTGGATGTGCGCAACACACGATGCCCCAAGATTTGCATGCGTTGGATCCCTATTGCCTCCCAAGCCTAGCTACCAGGATCATACGTGGAGATGAAAATTGAGGCCATGGCACTGCCAGCATGGAAAGCAATATGATCGAGCTACGTTTGTCAGTTCGGTTGGGTTCCAGTCCATGCATCACTAGAATCCGGAAACGAAAGTAGCTTGCTATCTCCGCTAGGGGTGTTTTCATACTAGCTAGCACGTAGGCACATTGATTGCTATCTCCAGAAACCATCCTCTTTCATCAGGGGAAAATCATTGCTTACTTCCTACCACACCTATTGTGCGTCCTTCAACTTTACAACAGCTCCTAGTGTTGCATAATGTCAATACATTTCTCTGCAAATTTAAATAGTCAAAGATTTTGGTAATTGGAAATATCACCTCGAATCAGCTGGCGGCAATGCACATTGATTGGCCATTACCGTTGTTGTTATACATGTTTCTTTTGACAGGCAACACTTTCCAAATGCATAACCGGAGGGAAACGCTGTCATGTGGGCGAGTTTACATTTTACAACCACCTGCTATACCATTGACAGGAAAACGTATTTGTGTCATAATTTTCTTTGAAGGCGAACCCAATTTGTATTGTTAGGTTGTGGTAATCCCCAACATTTGTGCTCATATTGTGAAAATGTAACACCGTAAAATAAGCTTGCAAGATTTCAGTCACCATGCAATCTGTTTTTTGTCCGACTATCAAAATGTAAACATCAACCGTGAATCTCCACGTGTGCGACATGCAGAAACAGAATGCGGCGAATGTATTTCATCAAACACCTTCTGATTTAGTCACAGGAACAACTTGTTGTGACTGCAACTTTTGGGGGCTTTCTTGTGTTGTTAAAGTACAACCTTGTGTCCTAGATGGACTCTTCTTGACCTCGGACTAGAGAGCACTTCTTAAGTGTGACTAGCGTAGAAATATGCAATGAGTTCAATGAGCGTTGGTGCATTGTACTCCTCTGTTACTGACGTCCTTGCTTTGCTTCTGCTGAGGGGCATTTAGTTCTCCGGTGATTAAGCAACAGAATGTTGAAAATTTGCAGAGTGGCAAAAGGTGTGTACTTGCATGTGCAACACATCTGCGAAGGGTTGTGCGCCTTAGATTCTCGTTGCGTCCTAAGCCTATAGCTGGCTAGGTCTAACATACTTTGGAGATCAAAATCAGGGGATGTTCTGTTTCGAAAAAATAAATCAGGGGATGCAATTGCCAGCGTAGGAAGCAAATATAGTCTAGCAGCGTTCAGCGAGTTCAGCTAAATACTAAGCCATGCATCACTGGAAAAGAGCAATACTAGCACGTAGTCTGCAATTTATAGAGCTGTCACATGCATGTGATGATGCGTATAGAGGATAGTAGAGTGATTGCCACTATCTAAAACAATAGTTAGTTCTTACCTATCTTGTGTACTTGAACATTAAACTGGCTTTCATTGATGAGTGATGGCATATATCATATCTCTGAAAAACTATAATCAAAGATTTGGTATTAGGGTATTTAGAGATATCATTTCGAATCGACGGATGTGATGCTAGGCAGGCGTTCATTAGCCTGTACTGTTGCAGTAATGTTAGCAATATCTTGCAAAAAGAACGGGAACTTATGTTAAGTTCTTTGAGGAATGATATGGTGAATAACTATGGTTTACATATCAGAAGTTAGACTCTTTTTTTATGGTTATCAGAAGTTAGACTTGATTATTATGTAGTACAATGCGGAGTATGAACTTATGTTTAGGTCAATAATGAAATGGTGAGTAACTATAGATTACAATTCAGAAGTTAAACTTGATTAGTATGGAATTATAATCTTATCCCCATGGAATAACTCAGGCTCGTATTCTTTATCGTTGACAGATAGACGTTGAAATATGAATCCTTTTTGTTTGGCGGAACTTAAAACACAAACCATGTTTGGTGAGCGCTAATGATGACATAACAACATAGCCACATAGCGTCCAGCACGTGGCCGCCTCTACACCCACCCCTCCCCTCGCCGCCGCCAGAAGGCGCCGCCGGGCGAAGCCCGGTGCGCGTCAGCGGTGGAGGGGCCCCTCTCCCCCTCCCGGTGTATGGCTGCAGCGTGAGATGCAGCGGCGCAGCGGAGGCGTGGCGCTGATGCGGGGCCGACGCGGCGGACAGACGGCGGCGTGGGCAAGCGGCCAGGCCGTGGCGGCTGCGCGTGGGTTTGGCTTCGGGGCGGCGGCGCGGGCACGGATCCTGTGCGGATCTGGTACTGCGGGCCCGCTCTCGCTCTCCCTGTTCGGCCAGCAGGTCTCGGTGGGGATTTCTCCTTGCTGTGATCTGGCAGCAGCGGCCTGGATCATCCAGATCCCAACAGGGATGGCTACGCTCCGTGCACGAGAGATGGATTCTTTGAAAGATCTGGGTGAAAACCTGCTATCGGCTATTGCCAAGGCCGGCGGTGGCGACGCTGTCTGCGCCGTTCCCTTCCTGAAGGCATCGCCATGGAGAAGTTCAAGGCCACTCTCTGCTACCTCCGGGGGAAACCCTATATCAGTAGATCGGATGACAGCGACTCTCTGGTGTCATTTCCCCGTTGGGGGCGTCATTCTTGGAGGTGAACACGGGGTCGAGGCACCGGAGGACGGCTTCTTTGGTGGAGCGGTGCTTCATCTTACACATTGATGATGGCGGATCTCGGCGGCATGGCACTCTGGAGACTTAAAGTCCGATGCACGGAGATGGACTCGCACAGGAGGAGGATGCTGCCTGGCGTATGGTAGCATCGATGGCAGAAAAGCTTGGCAAGGCCGGTTTGTTAGTTTGCTCTGATGATGGATTGATTGAGGACGGCGGCGACGACACATGAGAGTGCGTCGGACCGGTTTGTGCTCCAAACCCAGTATGTGGCTTGGTTGGGGCCTCTAGTTTTAGATGTTAGGTATTTGTGTGATGTCTGTTTAGTATTAGGCTCGGACTATCGGCACCCCTTCATCATGTGGATAGGAGCAGCAACATATGTTGCTGAGATGATGACTTCAGACTACCTGATGTACTACTTTGCAAGGTCTTTTTGAATAATGAATAAATTTGCTGCATAGACCTTACAAAGAAGAAACATAGCCACATGCATTCATGCGCTTTTCTTTGCTCTCTCAGAAGGCGATTAGGGCTACTTTTCACTAATGTATTTCTCCTTTTTGTTTTTTAAAGTGTCGATCAAATTTGAGTTTGGAATTTTATAGTGTGCTAGATGCACCGTGTTGTATTAGTTCGTGATATAAATAGTTTCAAAATATATTGTACTTTTTTGATAGCTCAATCTGCACCGTGCAACACTGAGGGTTAAGCCAACCCGAGTTCAACCCTCAAAGAAGTAGCCTGTGGTCAATTTCTGATAACAGTTTTCATTTTTGGAATGTCAACACATGATCAATGTTTTTCGCTAACTTTAGAAAATGCGGACACAAATGTCAGTTAATTGCCCCCACTTTCGAATTTCAATCCTTTTGAAGATTCTGAACTGCTAAACTTCCAAAAGAAATTAAAAAGGAAAACTTGAAATTCCACTGGAGGTTGATGAACCGCGCCAGAAGAGAGAGAAAACGGACAGGGAGTGAGTCACATGCTTAGGAGCTGCTTAGGCAGCAGTGATAACTGATAATACTATCTCAATTCTCAAGTGGACCAATGTATCTACGATTGCATGGTCTGTGCTACGTGGAACATACATATGTAAGTCAGGATTCCCTAGTCAGCAACAGCACCTATCATTATGCGGTGGACAAGTCGCCATATTTGCAGGAAGCCTAGAAATGTGGACTTGGGGACTACGAGTAGCAACAAAAATAAACACGTCAGAATGAATGACGCCATGCTTCAAATAGGCTACCTAAATCGCTTGATGATGTAGAATTCGTAACGTGGTGCAAAACCGTGCTCCATAGACAACCCAAACACTTCCTAGCTATGAAATAACATATATAATAACCATCTTAGCTAATTAACACTATCACACCCATGTTCTTACTAGTAATATGGTAGTCGCCTTGGGGGCGAGGTTAGCTATCATCAGAGCCGACATGCAGGCTCTTGCTGGATTTCAGCTACTTATCAGCTAACTAGGATGTGTTTGCTCCCTGTTGCCTCCCATTCCGAGTTAGCTAGCTCTAACATATATATGTGGAGATGAAAAATAACACCATGCCATTGGCATCATTGAAAGCAATATGAGGTAGTTATGTTCCTCAAGTTTGGTTTGCCTCCAAGACATGCATCACTGAAATGAAGAGCCATTGCTAGTTGTTCTAGGAGTTTCTACTCAGTATTTATAGAGCGACATCGTCCAAGCAATCATGCATGCATAGACCAGGAGAGTGACTTCTTTCATTATTGAAAACCCACCCCTTTATTTCCCTACCTATCGTGTGTCCTTCAAATTTATGATCTTCCCAATGTTTGCATAACTTCAATATCGTATATCTAATAAGTTATAGTCAAAGATTTTTGTAACTGATATCAGTTCGGTTTGAGGGGGAAGCACGCCCGTTGATTGGCCAGGTACATGCTGCTTTTGATGGAAGTACTTTCCAAAAGCATCGACAGAAAGGGAATGCGGTAATCTCGACAAGTTTATAACACATGCTATATCATTGCCAGGAAATATATTTGTTTGAAAGCACACGAAATTAGTATAGTTGACTTGTGGTATTCAAAAATAGTTGTGCTCAGCTTGTGAAAATGTCATGTTGTAAAATAAGCTTATGATATTTCAGTCTTTACGCAAACTGGTGATTTGCCAAGGTATCATAATTTAAACATCAGTCGTGAACACTTTAAGCTGCTTCTATTCGTCTTGTGTTATCCATTGTTTCTAGCGGATGGAGTCTTAGACAGCTAGATGTGTAGAATGTGTTTCTTCATGGTGTTCAAGAAGAGGAAGTGTACGTGAAACCGACTCCTGGGTTTGAGGATAAAATGCATATTTTCATGTCTATAAGCTTGATAAAGTTTTGTATGGACTAAAGCAAGCCCCGAGAGCATGGTATTCTCGTTTAAGTGCAAAGCTGCAAAAACTAGGGTTTATTCCATCAAAGCATATCTATTTACAACAAGTTCAAGACATTCATCTATGTTCTCATATATGTTGATGATGTTATTGTGACTAGTTCACCAATGAGGCAATAACTAGATTACTGGAAGATTTAAGTTCAGAGTTTGCTCTAAAGGATCTAGGAGATTTGCATTTCTTTTTAGGAATTGAAGTTAAGAAAACCAGGGATAGTCTTTAGCTCTCTTGTTATGTGAGATATGCAAATTCATATGCTGACATGACCAACTGCCTGATAGTCGAAGTGCAACTCCAAAAATATATTTGTGCAATTATATATAATTAATTAAGCAAACTATATCCTACCTCCTGTGGAACTTGTAATACCCCTCGATGCAACTATGCATGTTTAACTGTGTATTATTATGTATAATATTCAATAGAAAATAGCAGCCGAACAGAATTTGAGGTGCCGAACATTCAATACGAGCATGACAAGTCATCATGTGCAAACGTTTTAAGGGTTGTATCCAACTGAAACAACTATGTGTGCAACTACTACTACTAAAAATGCCAACAAAATAATGTGACTAGCAAAAAAAGTTGTTTGCATTATACATACTCCCTCCATTCCTAAATATAAGACCTTTTAGAGATTCCACTATAGACTACATACGGAGGAAAATAAGTGAATCTGGACTCTAATGTATATCTATATACATCTGTAGTCCATAGTGGAATCTATAAAAGTTCTTATATTTAGGAATGGAGGGACTATTTCTTACTCATATTGAAAAGAAATGATCATAACATTCAAGCTACAATAACAAGCTTTACAATCCTTCGAAATTTCTAGAAAAAAAAATAATGTACACTGATTTAGCATGTGTGTACGAAGCTACACATCAGGAGCACCATGCTTGTGTCTCCGTGCCGCCGCTGTTTGTGATCATCAGCTACATCCCTTTCCATCCATCCTTGATTTCCCTTATTGCAGCACTATGTCCCCTTTCCATCCATCTCTGATTTCCCTTGGGCTGCAGCAAATCAAATCTTTTTGAGGAAAATACAGAACTCTGAACTTAGAAATAGAGGGTGGCATGCTTCTGAACCTTTTTTTCTGATAACATTCAGGATAATTGATGTGATTTTAGCAGGGCAGGAATGGCCATAGAGCAATGGCTAGCGTACGACCTCACCGTGCCATCTTGACAGTACAATCCGGCCGCACCGCCGTGGCCACCAAGAGCCCGCGCTGCCGTGGACTATGACCAACATCACATCTCACCACCCGCTAACGTCTAAGCAATTGTTGTGCCGCCGCCAACTTCCAAGAGCTTGCCTCCATTTCCAAAGAAAAAACTTCCAAGAGCTCGCTCGTTTCCGTCGAGCGGGATCTCACCGTGATGCTGCCGAGGAGATCCCACCGTGGTGCCCTGCCGCATACATCTGTATCTGGCCGTCACAGGGATGCTCGCCGCGCTGCGCCGCAATGAGATGAACTAGGTGCTCAGGCCATGCCACTTCGATCTGATGGTCTGTGATGCCGGGGGAGGAGTAGCCGTAGCACAACCAGCAGCAGGGCCCGGAGGCCGAGGGCGAGCACCATCACCAGGAGCAGCACGGCGACCTCCAGGTGCAACCACCTTGTCCCCCTCCTTGATCTCCTGCTGCGGATCTCCAACGAGCAGCCGGATCCGAGCAAATGTGGCAGCGGCCACCCACTGAGTGGATGGATCCGAGGCAGACAGGTAGATGCATCCCTGAAAATGTAATGCTCTAGGTTTTTAGATTCTACTCCCTCCGTTTGTAAATATAAGCCTTTTTAGAGATTTCAATACAGACTATATACAAATGTATGTAGATATATTTTAGAGTGTAGATTCATTTATTTTGCTCCGTATGTAGTCCATATTGGGATCTCTAAAAAGACTTATACTTCCTCCGTCCGAAACAGCAACGAAGGGAGTATTTAGGAACGGACGAAGTACCACACACTCTCTAATTTATAGAGCTCCACACCATGCATGCGGCTGTAGGGGCAAGGACAGTGATCTACTCCCTTCTTTCCTGTTTATAAGGCTTATCTCAATTTTTTTGTTTTTTTCAATTTGAAGGGCTCATCTCCATCTCATTTTAACATTTCAAGGGGCAATTAATCTTTGCATGCAAATATTAAAAAGAAGCACACCAATGCATGTAATGTTCCTACTCATCTAGTGGTCAAACATGCATGCACCATAATTAATCCAATTAATGCATCTATTTAATTTGAGTAGTTTTGTAAAGTACGAGATACATTCCTCCACTCACCATATGTCTTGGTTGATGAGATTTCAGATTTGAGACCTATAAGGCCCTTCCCAATACTCCATCTTCACTAGTAGAAAACAAGGCTTTCGTTCGGGCCAGATAAGCCCATTAGTCCCGGTTCAGTCACGAACCGGGACTAATGTGAGCATTGGTCCTGGTTCGTGCGGCTAAAGGCATTGGTCCCGGTTCAAATGAGCCTTTTAGTCCCGGTTTAAGACACGAACCAGGACTAAAGGGTGCGATGCCCTTAGTCCCGGTTCGTATCTCAAACCGGGACTAATGATTACACCTTTAGTCTCGGTTTGAGACACGAACCGGGACTAAAGGGTGCAATGCCCTTTAGTCCCGATTCGTGTCTCAAACCGGGACTAAAGGTCTCATTTTCAAACTCTACTGCCCCCCCCCCCCCCCCCCCCCCCGTGGATCGCCTTTTGAATTTTGGTCAAATCTGGTCAAACTATGGTCAAACTATGGTCAAACTACTTATTCAAGAAATATTAGTGTTAAATCATAATTATTCAAGAATATTAGTGTTACTAAATAATTATTTCAATTTTTTGAATATTGGTCAAATCTGGTCAAACTATGGTCAAACTGTGGTCAAACTACTTATTTAAGAAATATTAGTGTTACTAAATAATTATTGTTTTGGAATGACATCTTACTATTGCCAAATTATGGTCAAATTACTTCATGCTCAAGCTAAACTCCTGAGGATTAATAGGATTGACATCTTACTATTGTCAGGGAAACAACAAGTGCAGACTTGGAAACGAAGGGGAATAGAACCCGGAAGTTAAGCGTGCTCAGACTGGAGTAGTGAGAGGATGGGTGACCGGCCGGGAACTTAGATGATTTGGAATGATGAGGGGTGATTAGAGATTAGAGGTTAAATAGAGCAGTGATGAGGGGTGTTTAGAGATTAAATTGGAAAATAATTCAGAAATTTGAAAATCGATTTTAAAAAAAATCAAAAAAATTACGGAAAAATACCTCTAGTGTAAGAACCGGGACTAGGGGGGCTTTAGTAACAACCCTTTAGTCCAGGTTCCAGAACCGGCACTAAAGGCCCTCTAGAACCGGGACTAAAGGTCCTTTTTCTACTAGTGCTTGTACATGTGCTACGGCTACCATGTAGGCAAAAAATATGATGTGGCAAGGTAATAAAGAGGAGAGAGATGCGTTTGGTGACTCTAGGAAGAACCAGTGCCTGTAGAAATTGTAGTATGGTTGAATATTGTTGTTTGTATGTTGTATTGATCTGACCCAGGTGTGGGATATATAGAGTATAATACGAGAGAGACTTGGAGTAGGGGACAAGACGTACATGGTTTAAACCAATCCTATCTCTAACTCCTAATCCCTAACTTAAATATAATTATACTTCTAACATTCTCCCTTAGTCGTAGCGGGAGTGAAGTGGACGATTGCGACTGAATTTGGAGTCTTGCGCTTCTGTCTTCTTCTCCGCTGCACCATCATCAACCGCGCCTCTGATGGCTGATGGGTCGGCACCTAGGGCGGGGACTGATATCATGTAGAAATTGTAGTATGGTTGAATATTGTTGTTTGTGTGTTGTATTGATCTGACCCAGGTGTGGGATATATAGAGAGTACAATACGAGAGAGACTTGGAGTAGAGGACAAGTCGTACATGGTTTAAACCAACCCTATCTCTAACTCCTAATCCCTAACTTAAACATAATTATACTTCTAACATTTCCCCTCAGTCGTAGCGGGAGTGAAGCGGACGATTGCGGCTGAATTTGAAGTGTTGCGCTTCTGTCGTCTTCTCCATTGCACCATCATCAACTGCGCCTCTGATGGCTGATGGGTCGGCACCTAGGGCGGGGACTGATACCATGTAGAAATTGTAGTATGGTTGAATATTGTTGTTTGTACGTTGTATTGATCTGACCCAGGTGTTGGATATATATAGAGTACAATATGAGAGAGAAACTTGGAGTAGGAGACAAGTCGTACATGGTTTAAACCAATCCTACCTCTAACTCCTAATCCCTAACATAAACATAATTATACTTCTAACAATGCCAAGCTCGTGAACCTAGACAAAAGCAATTAAATGAAAGAAACTCACCAATGCATGAAATAGTTTAGTTTTTAGAGCATTAAATGAGGAGAGCTTAGCACCAGCAAGAGAAGCACCTATGCATTATGGACATTAGTTGCTAAACTTTTTAATGTGCTTAGCACCTTATCTAAGCACATATGCATTGGAAGTGGCCTAAACCCGAAAGGAGGGAGTATTCCACTATCTCACAACCCTCGAGTTACTTCTTACCTATCTTGTGTTGTTGAACTTTACTATAGCTCTTATTGATGCATGACTGCCGTATATAATGTCTACGCTATCAAAAAAAGACCTAACGTTCCCATTTCGCTCAACTTTCATCTACATCCATCCCATGATTAGCACACCAAGAAAACCAGGGAAAACCAGCCTTCTACAACCCACACACGCATGTCCGTTCCCCCCTCTATTCCCTCTATACACTCTGCTTTTTTCTTCAAGGTTAATCAAGTCTTTTGTTTTCTAGGGTTGGTGGAGGAGTAGGAATTATTTAGCGGTAAATCAAATCGATAATACCGCCTAATGTACATGAGTATTGTAAAGGTATATATTAGACATGATTGATGTTAAACCATTAGAATGTGTATGTATGTTTTGGTTAATAAGATGGCCGTATGCATCGTTCTGATGCAGAGGCCGGGGAGACCCCCCTTTTCAAAAAAAAAAAATTAGAATGTGTATGCCCGCGTTGCAACGTGCGGGTTGTTAGCTAGTTTCTCTAAAAAAGATGCAATCAAAGATTTGGCACTTGGAAATGTCATTTCAGATCAAGGGGGTGGCATGTGTTGATTAGTTGGTACTGTTTTATCATGTTACTAGTGTCCTAGTATCACACTGAGGGTTTAGGCTGTAATATGTTATTTGCCATATCCTATAAACTTCAGCGTTGATTTCTGTGTGACCATTACTTTTCTGTATAGGAATAAACAGAGTGGACTACGGAAGGGTTGGAAATTGGAAAGATGCGCAGTCATTGGTGTGACCACTGCAACATCTCAGATTTCCAATTCCTAGTCCTAGAAAGGCCTGTACAAATTGATTTGCAGGTGGCACCATCGCAAGGCTATGAGCCATTCAAAATTTGCATTTGCGTGTGCAGTTTTTTCACCGCAACAAGATCGGCCATGCACTTGCATCAGACAGAAACTACACCTATGTATAATCTCCTGCAGAAAGATGAATAGCCTATTTATTAGAGCAAATAATCACTCGCAACAGAATCTGCACCTTGCTACACAAAGCTTAAAATTAACAGACCATCCAGATCAAAATCCACAAAGCTGGATCAGACGGTAAAACAATGGATCACATACAAGCGTGGACGCTAACCTTCAAGCTGGGCATCGGATGACATGGAGGAGCAGGACAAATGAGCTGGCTGTCAGAATTTCCATTCATTCCAACCCCGTCAAGCAAGGGTAAGAGCATGAGATCCACCTTCTCGTCCCCGCAGCCACCAGCTGAGAAGAAAATAAGTCAACACGCCGTGAATCCCCATCCGTCAACTGTGAATAGCAGGGGACCTCGCAACGTCCGCACACCGTATTTTTCTACATGGTCTAGGCCTTGACGTCTACTTTTCTCTTCCACAGATGATCATTTTTGAGCGTCAATTAGCGCATCATTGAGAATTCAGTCGTGTCAATCGACCTTAAAGCGGAGAAGCTGCCTATGATTGCATATCTTAGTTCCCTATTGCCTCCCAAGCCTAGCTAGCTTGCTAAGATATAAGGTAGACATAAACATTAAGGCGTCGATATTCTTATGGAAAAAATTTTAAGGTGTTGCCATTGCCAGCATGGAAAGCGAATATGACCTAGCTATATCATCTCTCATCAAGTTTGCTTTAAAACTATGCATCACTGGAAATGTAATAGCTTGCTGCTCGTTCTAGGTTTTCAGATACTACCACACACTCTATAATTTATAGAGTTGATGCAGAGGCTGGGACAGTGACCTTGTTACTTCTTACCTATGTTGTGTCCTTGAACTTTAATATAGGTCTCCTTGATTTGATGCATGACTGGACATGCATGTCTTCTCTCTGAAAAATACGCAATCGAAGATTTTGCTTTTGGAAGTGTCATTTCAAGTCAAGGAGAGAACATGTGCTGATTATCCAGTACTCAATGCCACCACAGACCACACCCAACGAAAAAAACCCTACCCCTCTTGCGACGCGCACACATGGCGACGGGGAGGGGACCCTAGATCGCCACCACCGGGCAGCCCCTCCCCCTTCCTCGCCATTGCTAGAAGGCGCGGCTGGGCGAAGGCCTCTTCATCCCTTCACACATGGGGGTTGGCGCAGGCCGGCGTCCCCTGGCCAGGGTATGGCGCTGGCATTGGGTGGCGCGCAGGCACGTCTGGCCCACATGTGCGATGGCGGTGTGACCAACAACACGGTGGTAGTGTGAGACAGGGATGGCGGCTGTGGCCTGTGGGTTTAGGTATATCTGTTGTTCGGGCAGTGCCAACTGCGGGCTCCGCCTTTGGCATGACAGTTTAGGCCGGTGGAGGTGGTTGTGTGGCACTGGTGGTGCTCTTGTAACGGTGGCGGTGCCGGCTAGGCTTTGTCCGATGAGCTTGGACATCAGCGGAAGGGCGGTGCAGGCATTTCGCCGTGGGCATGTCGTGTGGGCTTCTTTCAGCGAATGGTTGGTAGTCCCCGATGGATGTGGGTGGAGATTGATGGCGTGCTATTTGTTTGGGAATAATTCCAAAGAAGTCTTTGTTACGTGACAATGTGGTGGTACCCTCTCAAGAAAAGAGAAAAACGTGTCGCTTGATGCCTAAAATTTGATAAAGACAACAACCAAGTTTTGCTACACTGATGATGCTCAAATCATTTGCTAAAGAGAAAAGTATGTTTTTGGTCCCTCAAGTTCCCCAAAAAGTATAGACTTGGTCCCTCGAGATTTTTTTGGTATATATTTGCCCCTTCAAGTCTCAAAACCGGATAAGTTTTGTCCAAAACCAGATTTTGAGCACGCTGACCGGAGTTTGACCGGGTTTGACCATGTTTGACCGATGAACAACAAATTTAGCAAAGTAGGAAACAAATTCAAAAAAATCTGAAATTTTGTGACAACCTACAGGCTTGTGAAAGCCAACAAGCTTTTGAATTTAGTGTTCATCATTCAAACAGGTCAATGTGGTCAAACCCGGTCAACGTGCTTAAAATCTGCTTTTGGACCAAACTTATCTGGTTTTGAGACTTGAAGGACCAAATGTATTCCTAAAAATCTTAAGGGACCAAGTCTATACTTTTGGGAAACTTGAGGGACCAAAAACATACTTTTCTCTTTGCTAAATGGAAATTCCAAATAACGGAACACAAAGAATCAACTGCAGCCTCTTGCAGATGCCTTGTGCCCACGCTTACTAAAACTGGTACCTATCAGGGGAGAAAAGCAAGTTCCATGGAGATAGAATGAAGATAACTGGACCACCTGGAGCTTCTTTGAAGGCGCTAAATAAACACCAGCCATGAATCCTCCTCCCTTCACCGTGAAAGCCATGCATCATTGTGGCGGCAATATGGCATTCACTTGTATCTGGTGCTCACCGTAGGTTTTGGCCTCCATATTTTGCTTATAAAGATGCGCCTTCATTTGAGCGGCAATTAACCACATTGTTGGATGGAACACTATAGAGTGGTGATTTTCTTAGCATACCTTAGTTCCCTACAGACTCCCAAGCCTAGGTAGCTTGCTCTAGCATATATGCGGAGATAAAAATTAAGCCGTTTTCATTGCTAGCATGGTAAGCGGATATGATCTAGCTACCTCATGAAGTTTGGTGTAGTTCCAAGCTATGCAACCCTGGAAATGTAAACCATTAGTGGTTGCTCTAGGTTTTCAGATACTAGCCCACACTCCGTAATTTATAGAGCGCCACACCATGCATGCAAAGCAGCGGCGGTCCCGGCACTAAAAAGCTGTGGGTTCAAATGCACTACCCTCTTTAAAATGCCTTAATTTTTTGCATAAATATGAGTACAACTAGGCTTGCAATCAAAAAAGCGGTCAGCTGACCCCACAGCTTACACATGGAATCGCCACTGATGCAGAGTGATCTATTCCATTATCTCACAACCCTCGAGTTACTTTTTACCTATCGTATGTTCTTGAACTTTTTGCTTAACTTTCGTCCTCATCCACCCCATGCTTAGCACACCAAGAAACTAGGGAAAAAGCAGTCTGCTACAACCCACATGCACATGTCCGTTCCACCCTCAGTTCCCTCTATACACTGGCCGGGTTTATTTCGTCAAGGTTAATCCAATCTTTTGTTCTTTAGAGAAAGAGAGATTGGTTGGTGGAGGAGGAGGAATTATTTAACGATAAATCAAACCGATAATACCGCCTAATGTACATGAGTATTCTAAAGGTATATATCAGAGATGATTAATGTTAAACCATTAAAATGTGTATGCCACCGTTGCAACATACGTGAAGTAGCTAGTTTCTCTAATAAGGATGCAATCAAAGATTTGGCACTTGTACGTCTAATTTCCGATCAAGGGGATGACATATGTTGATTGGCTTGTACTGTTTCTGCAAGTTTCGCCACGTGTATTATCTTCTTTTCAGCCTCTTCAACTTGTGTATTATCATGTTACTTGTGTCTTAGTATCATGCTGAGGGTTTAGGATGTTATATATTACTTCAGCGTTGATTTTTGTGAGACCACTATTTTTCTGTATAGGAATAGCAGAGTGGACTACAGAAGACTTGGAAATTGAAAAGATGCAATGATTTCCGTGACCACTGCATCATCTCAGCTTTCCAACTCCTAGTCTTGGAAGGCCTTTACAAATTGATTTGCAGGTGGCACCATCGCAAGACTATGAACCATTCAAAATTTGCATCTGCGTGTGCAGTGTTTTCACCGCAAACAAGATAGATCATGCACTTGCATCAGACAGGACTACACCTATGTAGAATCTCCTGCAGAAAGATGAATAGCCTATCTATTAGAGCAATTAATCACTCGCATCATAATTTGCACCTTGCTACACAACGCTTAAAATTAATGGGCCATCCAAATCAAAACCCTCCAATCTGGATCAGAGCCTAAAGAAATGGATCACATACAAGCATGGACCCTAAACTTCAAGTTGGGCGTCGGATGAGCGGACCACAAGGACATGGAGGAGCAGGACAGATGGGCTGCAATGGCCAGGTGTTAGGGCTGTTAGAATTTCCGTTCATACAAACCCTGTCGAGCATGTGGGAGAGCATGAGATCAACGCAGCCGCCGGCTGAGAAGAAAATAACTCAACACGCCGTGAATCCCCATCCTTGAAATGTGAATAGCAGGGGTACTCGCTGTATTTTTCTACATGGTGCTCTTTCTAGGTCTTGACATCTACTCCCTCCGTTCCTAAATATTTGTCTTTCTAGAGATTTCAACAAGTGACTACATACGAAACAAAATGAGTGAATCTACACTCTAAAATATGTCTATATACATCCGTATGTGGTAGTCCATTTGAAATCTCTAAAAGACAAATATTTAGAAACGAAGGAAGTACTTTTTATTCCAAAGATGTGCCTTTCTGAGCGACAATTAACCACATCATTGAGAATTCAATCGTGTGAAAAGACCTTGAAGCGGACAAGCTAGCTATGTTTGCAAGCTTAGTTCCCTATTGCCTCCCAACCTAGCTAGTTTGCTAACATATACGATGGACATAAAAATTAAGGCATCACTATTCTTACGGGCAAAATTTAAGGTGTCCCCATTGCCAGCAGGAAAGGAAATATGACCTAGCTATATATCTCATGAAGTTTGGTTTAATCCGGAACTATGCATCAGTGGAAATGTAATACCTTGCTGCTCGCTCTGTTAGGCATAAACCATGACTCGTCGTGGTGACCAGTGTGTGTCTAGTTCTAGGGCGAGTTCGGGCATCGGTTCATGGCCGTGTCTGTGTCCGTGGTGTGTGTGTGTGTGTGTGTGTGTGTGTGTGTGTGTGTGTGTGTGTCCAGGGTGAGTTCGTGCTCACGTCTGTGTCCATCGAGTGAGTCTAGTTCGAGCCGGTTTGTTAGCTAGTAGTAGGCTAGTTGGTTAGTGCGTGCATGCATCAGCTGGATATGGACATGCATGTAGGGTTGGGTAGTGGGTGCTACGTGCGTGCGTGCCCAAGTGTGGCTGCCGGCCCTGTGTGTGCTGGGTTATATAAGCCAATGCATTGCGCCTTGTTCATTGAGCCAATTGAATATAGTGAAGGAAAAAGGCCCCGGTGTTCTTCGCCGGGGGGCGTCCGTCGCCGCGGGTGTTCCATCTCCTCATGTTCTTCTGATTGTTCATCGATCCTTGGTTCCAACACGCTCCAGATTTTCAGATACTAGCACACTCTGTAATTTATAGAGCTGCTGCAGAGGCTGGGAGAGTGACTTATTCCATCACCTCCCAACCCTCTTGTTACTTTTTACCTATCTTGAGACCTCGAACTTTAATATATATCTCATTGATGCATGACTGAGCATACATGTCATCTTTGTGAAAGATACGCAATCAAAGATTTTTCTTTTGAAGTGTCATTTAGAGCAATGGGAGAACATGCGTTGATTGCCCGGTACTAAATGCCACCACATCCAACGGAAAACAAATCCCACCCCTCTCGAGTCTCCTCCGTGTGGCGACCAGGAGGGGGCCCTAGATCGCCACCACCGGGCTGCCCCTCCTCCTTCCTCGCCGTCGCCAAAAGGCGCGGCCAGGCGATGCCCGATCAGCGCCGTCAGTGGCGGGGCCTCTTGGTGCCTACACGCATGGGGGTTGGCGCAGACCAGCACCCCCGGGGCAAGGTATGGTGCTGGCGCTGGGCAACGTGCAGGCGCGGTTGGCGCACATATTTATAATGGCGGCAGGTGGTAGTGTGTGCCCGGGGTGGCAGCTGCTGGTTTAGCAGATCCGTTCTCCGGGCAGTGCGGGCTGCAGGTGGGCACCTTTGCCATGGCGGGCATGGATGAGACTTGCCTGCTCCCCGGGCGTGTGCCCATCCGTGCTCCCGCGTACGTGGCTTGATTTGATTGGAACAAAATAACATGCGGCCCCATCCCCTTAAAATCAGGGAGAGAGATGATTACATTAGAAAAAGAAAAGAAAAAAAGAGACAGCCGTAGGATGAAGTGAAAGCACGGATAGAAGCATAAGAAAGGAGCAGGCAAGCTGGATCCGGCGGGCACGGCCGGTGGAGGTGGTGGCATGGTTGTGGTGATGCTCTTCTGGTGGTGGCGGTGCCAACTAGGCTTGGTCCATCGAACTCGGGCGGCGTCGGAAGGGCGGTGCATGCATTTCTCCGTGAGCGTGTGGGCTACTTTCGGCGACCGTATGGTAGCCTGCGATGGATGTGGACGGAGGCTGACGGCGGCCCTCCATCTAACCATATTGCAGAAATTTTGGATATTAGACAATATGTTATGAAGATATAGTCTATCACACTTCTGTTATTCTATATATTACTAGCCAAGATTGAACTGTTTTGTGTAGTCTTTTTCTAAAAGATAATGTAAGTATATCTCCCATAGTCATTCTTTACATTCTTTACATTCTTTTTATCTAGTATTGTAATTGTTTCGTAGCAACATACGTAAAACTAGCTAGTGCTCAGTAATAGACAACAAACGTTAACATTAGATATAATTCTGCATATATAGTATACTTTTAAGAAGATATTTCTAAGAAGCATGACTAAATGGAATAATTGTGCCTCATACTGATATCATTTCTTTCGTGACATTGAATATTCCTACACTAGATATAATTCTACATATATAGTATATAATATATGGGCATGTTGTTCTTCAGTTCTGATATGTTCCACAATGATCTTTCATTCTTCGACGCATCTCCTGAAAAAATGGTACCATACGTCTATAATTAGTGAAGCAACCATATATTTCTTTTCGTCTTTCTTCTTACTCTTCTTCTTGAAGGTAGTATTCTGCTAGACCATGTTCATTCCCTTAAACTTGCGGAGATTCTTCTGCATCATATTTGCGGTAGAAGATCCCTCGGTCCCTTTCATGTATGAGTCATTTGCTCTCGAATTCTGCTTATCACTTTGATGGCCAATGACATCCTTAACCGAGAATTCACATCTCAAATGCTTGAGAGAAGTAGCAAAGTACCTCAAAGAAGGGGAGTTTAGCAATTATGCATCCAGCAACAAATGTGTCCGGTAACTCACACTTTAGGAGCTCGTGCTCCTTAATGATGCACTGTACCTCATGAGCTTGGTCCAATACAGGAGGCTATCAACCATCATGTAATCATGGAACTGCTCCATAGCATACAACTCCCTTCCAACATAGGTTACACCAAACTTAATTAACTTCGAGCGCATCCCACAAATTCTTGTCAAACCGTATATGCAGAGATGCGTCAACTAACTTTATCTCTGATCGCACTTAGAACGACTCCCACAAAAAGATGGCAGTTTCCTCCTTAAACGCCTTTTCTTCAAGAGCAATCGTTCTAGTGGGAGTGCCACTAGCGATCCAGAACACTTCCATCGTTGTGAGCCACAAGATAGTCTTGCTATGCCAATGCTTAAAATGTGTGCTACCCCTGTTTCGATGTTGTAGCAAAGCCTTGAATCAAAAAGTACCTATTTAAATAAAGTTTTTGGATTTGTGGATATATTAGAATTTTTTTGATTAATTTAACCCATGAATAAATCATGATGCTAGGAGAACAGTATGAAGCTCATACCAATACCTAAACATGTGAGCATGTACCGAACAATGAATCGAAACATCTATGAAAACAGTAAATACGCATAGCACATGAACGAGTAAATAGGGGATGAGCAGATCATGCCCTCTCATAGGCCAGGCTAAAGCCACAGAGGTGGTAGCGGCTTCCTCCGCAACATTCTTCTTGGTGGCGCCGTCGACAACCATGATGGCGGTGTCGTGGAAGTAGTCGAAGCATAGGACAAGGACAAAGTCACAAAGACGAACAGAGAGCAGTCGTGTCGAGACGCTCCCTAAAACCCTTATCGTCCTTCTCCTAGTGTAGGATCGCAAAGGGCGGGGTTCCGAAGGCCTGCTCTCCCAAATGGTCATGCACGTGGTCGACAGGATGGGATCGCCGGAAGTAGCAATAATAAGTGGAATAGTATATGATAGCTAGGGTTATGCGCAAGGAGGAACTGAGCATGTCGGCTGAAGTTGCCATTACCACCGATATATTGGCCATCAGGTGGGAGTCATGTGCCTAGGCTTAGGCTCACAACCAAGTCTGCAAACAACCCACAGTCCAACATCTCGGGCAATGGCACTTCCATTAGGAACTCGTAATTAATATCTGATTAATTAACTGTTTATGACTGGCAAAAATAAAGTGCACACATGGCATAGGTCTAAGCTCAGTTGGTTCATGGAACACGATGTGCGGTCGAGGCGTGGTGAGTCAAACGATGGAGGAGGAGCGTGCGTGACCACTCCTCTTCTCAACTTCCGATAGCATGAAGAAGAGAATACCTTATAAAGAGGCATCAACTCTTCTTCAGTAGCAGTATGGTACTAAACTTTCCATCAATGTTATGCACCCTATATGAGCCTTAGATATTAACCAGGAATTATTATTTGTATGGGCCCAAAGCTCATCTATAATTCAACATATCGGAGGCATAAACTTCAAACAAACGTCTGGAAATACCTTACTTTTGGTATTTATCTCTTCCGCTCCATTACGTGTGTGAAGATTGGCAATGGTCTCTCCACTGTGTTTTGGCTTGATCTTGGATTGGCAATGACACTCGAGGTGTTCACTTTGCGAAAAAAAATCCCACGTTACAAGACAAATGTCTGTGTTGCGTTCGTGCTCTCTACAGCGGACCTTCATCTTTCATTGCAGCCGACACTGTCAAACATTGCTACCACTGAGCTGTAATGCTTGCGTACCCTTTCAGCCACTGTTAACTTGTTGTCGCAGGTACCAGATAACAGAATTTGCAGGATCAATGAAAAAAACCCTTCCTGTTGCTTCTACATATGAAGCCGCTTTCGCATCTTGTCCAGATGACCTCCTAGCAGTGAAGAACTACGCAACTAACCGGTGCAGATTGTTTCTCTGGTTGGCTTACCGCCATAGTAGCACCCGAAAAAAACTCATTGATTATAAAACCAATACTACTACAATCTTCATCAACCATATTAGCTAAATCCTTCATGAAGATCCCCATCCAACAAAAAGTGTGCCACATAGGCAAGGTGATGACTAGTTTTATTGTGGTCAAGATTAAAGCTAAAGAAATCTCTTCCGGTCGGTGGCCATATTTGAACGGCTTTTGGAGCATCACGAATAAGAATTTCTACCGCTCAAGTATCAGTCTCCAGTACTAAAGCAAGTTCATCCATTGAAGGGCAGTCGCAGTCCTTCCTCGCAAGCAACAAACCCTGCCTCCAAGGGATCTAAGAAGTTGAGCATGACACATGTTGCGACGAAAATCACCTGTCCATGACAGTCGCGAAATATCATTTCAGAACTAGCCGAACCGTCCCTCTTCATGTAGGACCCATCTACATTTAACTTCGCATAATTGTCACTTGGTGGGCTACAACCAAGCGGTTGTTACTTGTCTGCTCCTTAATCGGTTTGGCGTTATGATTGTAGTGCACCACGCTTCTTCCCTTGTATGGGTCTATAGTCGTTTTTTATATTTTTGGAGGAAAGGTCATCATGGCTAGATTTATTGATTAATTAATAGAGATACATCATCTACGAGCTTGCTCACCAGACAATCTAAAGGCTCGTCAATCCAACTAGAAGAAACTTTATTACAATAGCTAAAACTAGCTAGCACATGCGCCATTTGATTTGCTTATCCAAAATAATGCTTAAAATTGACCTTCCCAATCAAAGTAGAGATGTCCACACATTCCGTGAGTATCGCTGCCGCTGCGTCCCACCAAGTATTATGTCCGGAGCAGCAGTTGCACTCGGTTCTTTCTTGATGATCAACATAACTCTCTAGGAAGGCGCACGATCCCTCAATGGACGGCACTGGCTAAGTGGGATGCACGGGCCACAACGCTAGTTGAGAGAAAACAGTAAAGAACATTTTGGATTTCCGACCGTCGTTCCCTATCTCACAACTGTGTGAGATTGCAGGTTCAGCTTCCGCTCCTTTGCTCGTGTGTGGCTCCGATGCTGATATCTCAATTCTGAGTGAGGCACAAGGGCAACACCGTGCGCATTTGAATGTGCGGAACAGATGATCTGACATGATTCGCACGTGTAAGTTCCCTGTTGCCTTCCAAGCCTAGCTAGCGAACCCTAGAAATATGGAGATGAAATTGAGGCTATGGCATTGTGCCAGCATCACCGAAATCTGGAAACCAAATGCCCTTGCTAGCTGCTCTAGGTGTTTTCATACTAGCACATAGGCACTGTGAATTTATAGGGCTGCATCCTGCTATGCAACAGTGCATGCAGAGACTATCCTCCTTGATTGTGGGAAAACCATCGGTTACTTCCTACCACCTATCTTGTGTCCTTCAACTTAATGACAAACTCTTTGTGTTGCATAATGTCAATATCATTTCTCTGAAAATTTATATGTTCAAAGATTTTTCCAACCGGAAATATCACTTCGAACCAGCCGGAGGCAATGCACATTGGTTGACTAGTACTGTTTTGCAATACGTGTTGCTTTTGACGGCAACACTTGCAAAACACGTGTACATAAGAAAGGGTGGTCATGTGGGCAAGTTTACATCATGTGCTATACCATTGCCAGGTCAATATTTCTCTCATAATATTATTTGACAACGCACCAAATTTGTATGGTGGCTGTTACAAATCACCCGACTGATTTCCTCGGGAAATCAGTCAGGTCCCCAGCCGTCCGATCAAAGCCCCAACAAATGTTGGATTAATTCAACTTTGCCACGTCGTTCTCACGCAATAAAACGTCGTCGGGGCCTTCGTCTTCCCCGTGTCACAGGCTCATAGCCAACGTTGTAGGATCGAAAGTATGTCTAGAGGGGGGGTGATTAGACTACTTGACAAAATAAAAACTTAACCTTTTCCCAATTTTAGTTCTTGGCAGATTTTAGCTATTTTAGGACAAGTCAAGCAATCATCACATAATTCAAGCAAGCATGCAAAGAGTATATTGGCAGCGGAAAGTAAAGCATGCAATTTGTAAGAATGTAAAGGGAAGGGTTTGGAGAAATCAAACGCAATTGGAGACACGGATATTTTTCCCGTGGTTCGGATAGGTGGTGCTATCCTACAACCACGTTAATGGAGACTTCAACCCACAAAGGGTAACGGTTGCGAGAGTCCACACAGGGCTCCACCCACAAAGGGTAACGGTTGCGCGAGTCCACACAGGGCTCCACCCATGAAGGGTCCACGAAGAATCAACCACCCACAAAGGGTCCACGAAGAAGCAACCTTGTCTATCCCACCATGGCCATCGCCCACACAGGACTTGCCTCACTAGCGGTAGATCTTCACGAAGTAGGCGATCTCCTTGCCCTTACAAACTCCTTGGTTCAACTCCACAATCTTGTCGGAGGCTCCCAAGTGACACCTAGCCAATCTAGAAGACACCACTCTCCAAGAAGTAACAAATGGTGTGTAGGTAATGAACTCCTTGCTCTTGTGCTTCAAATGATAGTCTCCCCAACACTCAACTCTCTCTCATAGGATTTGGATTTAGTGGAAAGAAGATTTGAGTGGAAAGCAACTTGGGAAGGCTAGAGATCAAGATTCATATGGTAGGAATGGAATATCTTGGTCTCAACATATGAGTAGGTGGTTCTCTCTCAGAACATATGAGTTGGAATTGTGTGTGTGTTCTGATGGCTCTCCCCATGAATGAAGAGGAGGTGGAGGGGTATATATAGCCTCCACACAAAATCCAACCGTTACACATAGTTTTCCAATCTCGGTGGGACCGAATCAACAAACTCGGTCGGACCGAAAATGTAAACCTAGTGACCGTTAGAGATTTTCGGTGGGACTGACATGCAACTCGGTAGGACCGATATGGTTAGGGTTTGGGCATAACGTAATCTCGGTGAGACCAATTACACAAACTCGGTGAGACCGAATTTGATAATTAGCTAACCAGAGAGTTGGTCAGGCAAACTCGGTGGGACCGATTTGCTCTTTCGGTGAGACCGAGTGGAACTCGGTGAGACCGAAAAGTTACAAAGGGGAAACACTGAGTTTACATTGCAATCTCGGTGGGACCGATTCGCTCTTTCGGTGAGACCGAAAAGTTACGAAAGGGAAACAGAGAGTTTGCAACCCCATCTCGGTGAGACCGAGATCCCTATCTGTAGGACCGGATTGCTAGGGTTTGGCAGTGGCTTATGACAAATGAAAACTCGGTGGCGCCGGATAGGAAGAATCGGTAGGACCGAGTTTGGCTTAGGGTTTAGGTCATATGTGGATATGGGAAAGTAGTTGAGGATTTTGGAGCATATCACTAAGCACATGAAGCAAGAGGCTCATTAAGCAACACCTCATCCCTCCTTGATAGTATTGGCTTTTCCTAAAGACTCAATGTGATCTTGGATCATAAAATATAAAATGAAGAGTCTTGAGCTTTTGAGCTTGAGCCAATCCTTTGTCCTTAGCATTTTGAGGGTTCCACTTTCACATCCATGCCATGCCAATCATTGAGCTTTCCTGAAATAATTATCTTGGAATAGCATTAGCTCAATGAGCTATATGTTGTTATGAATTACCAAAACCACCTAGGGATAGTTGCACTTTCAATCTCCCCCTTTTTGGTAATTGATGACAACATATAGATCAAAGCTTCGACAAATGATAATAAGCATGAAATATATCGTCGCTTTGAGAAGTATGTGATAAGTAAGAGCTCCCCCTAAATTTGTGCATATTTAAAATTTGCTTTGGACTGCAAATGCACAAGGAGTTAGAGTCATGGGTTACTCTTCCATGTCACATACATCTTGGTGGAGCGCTTAAAATGATAAGAATGAAATACATGCACTCATCACCAAGAAAAGTGAAAGATCACATAAGATAGATAAGATAATAGCATTAAGCAAACATTAAGTGTAGCTTATGATCAAACACATGATCATCAATGTCTCACAAATAATGACGTAGTATCTCAAGCACTCAAAAGCAAACAAGTTCGAAAAACCACCAAATAAAGCAAGAGAGAAAAGCAACACTCTCTCTCTCTCGAAGCCTATGATCTATACATCTTCTCCCCCTTTGGCAACAAGTTACCAAAAAGTTCCTAGAAAATGCATAGCACTAGATCGACGTTCAGGCTTGATCTTCAGGTGGTGGTGGAGTCCGGATCACTCCAAGGACGAAGGCTTCGGTAGATGCTGAAGT
The DNA here is from genome assembly GCF_018294505.1 of Triticum aestivum. NCBI lineage: Eukaryota > Viridiplantae > Streptophyta > Magnoliopsida > Poales > Poaceae > Triticum > Triticum aestivum. Next base: position 36,370,513 of record NC_057797.1, on the reverse strand, counting down.
AGACGCTGGAGTTGGAGCTGAAGTAGATGCTGGAGCTGGTGGAACTGAGCCTGTAGCTGGTCATGAAGTGGTGGCTCTTGTGTTAGCAACTGGCACGGCAGACGACCTCGGACCTCTTGGCACTCTGGCAAAGGCATGAGTAGTAGTCCTGCCTCTCCTCTCCTGCATATCATCTTGGAGCTCCTCCACTGCAGACTGAACTTCCGTTACTTTGACATCCAAGTCATAGAACTTCTGTTCCATGATTCTCTCTAGGCTCTGCTGATTCTGAGTGAGGGTGGCCAGACTTTGCTCAATCCTCAGCGTGGATGCAATCAAGTAACCAAGCTGCTCTTGTTTAGTCTTCAAAAAATACTCAGATGCCTCCTTTTGAGTTCGCATCTTGGCAGCTTTCTCCTTTCTTGCCTTCTCCTTCTTTGCGAATGCTTGGGCAGATGATGGCTCGTTCTCAGTCATGACCACTTGGTTATCCTCAAAATCTGGACGGATGGGCAGGTGTTCCTTGTCCAATAGATATATGCCCGTGCCCATCTTGAAGTTAATGAGCTCCTGGATCTGAGGGGCATATCCGCAACTCCTCTTCTGATCTGCTGCAGTCCTTTTGATAGTTTCCACTATGAGGCTCATCACTTTGAACTTCTGAGGCACATCAAACACATGTAGCAAGTTGATAGCATGGCCTCTGATCATCTTGTGATCACCTGACTTGGGCAATAAGGTGTGCCTCAAGATCCAATTGATAGTCGGGAGCCCTGACAGAAGGTAATGTACTGAGCCAAACTTGAAGGTATCAAGTGCTTCATTTGGGATCTTCTTGTACATATTTGACATTGAGTTGTGGTCCATCTTCTTCTTGGCATAGATATCCAAGTCATCATCTTGCTCCTCTGGGGCATTAATGATCTGTGCCCACTCAGCAACTGTGGATTGGTACCTTGTACCCTCAGACATCCATATGATCCTCCCATCTGGGTAGAAGTGTGCCGTGGAGTAGAACTGCATGATAAGCTCCTCGTTCCACTTTGTGAGCTTCTGCCCAACAAAGTCAGCTACTCCACAAGCTATGAAGCTGTCTTGCACTCCAGGATAGTGCTCCTCATTGTCCTTAATGTATTGCCAATCAACCCATCGCATATCACAGACAATGGGCTTCTTATCTAGCAGCACTGTCTCATAAAAATCCTGTTGCTCCTTGGTGTGAAATCTGTAATCAACTGTTGTCCTTCTCCTTGAAGCATACGGGTCTGCTTCTCTCCACTTCCTCAGCCTTGAATCTCTCCTGAGCTTCATATCCTAAGCCACAGGATGAGCATCGTTCTGGTCTGGGATCTTGGGCTTTAGCTTCCTTAGGACATTCTCTTCCTCTTCTTCTGCAGCTTCAGGCGCTGGGGCCTTGTTCTTTTCAGCAGCTGGGATGCTTCTTGTGTTCCTCTTTGGCTTTGGCTTTGGAGCTGGCTTGGCCTTGGAAGCAGCTCCCCCTGATTTTATGGCATCTCCCATTAGCTTGGGTGCCTTGGGTGCTGGTGCAGCTACCTCTTCTTCTTCTTCCTCTTCCATGATGGAAGCTTTGCCAAGCACTCTAGCCACAGTCTTCTTCACCCTTTCCTTTATTTTCTTGCCCTCAGCTGCAACTGGCTCTATGGGCTTCTTAGTTGACATTCTGGCCTTTGACATTGGCTGCCTGCCTGCTGGCCTTTTGATTTTCAGCCCTGGCTTTGTACCTTGAGCTGCCTCAACTCTCTTGGAAGTGGCCTCTTCCTCTGCCACATAGTCTTCATCTTCAGAGTCTGAAGTTCTCTTCTTCCTCTGTCTCGTGGCAGCCTTTGGCAAGTTGCTAGGGGTGCTCCTGCTGCCCTCATCTGAAGAACTTGAGGGACTAGTGCCCTCACTCATGTGCACCTGCTGCTCTGACATGTTCTGGCTATCACTTTGATCGGACATGCTGCAACTGACTGCTGACCCTGTGAATAGTTTACAGATGAGATAGAAAAGATGAGCATCACAAAATGCAGAGATTTTTGCAAAAGAATGATCCAAAAACTTAGTTTTAGTTTCCCACTGAAATCATCTCGTATCTACCGATTTTTAAACTCGGTGATACCGAAGCAGTTTTGGAACCTCAACTAGTGAACTCGGTAGGACCGAGTCACAGTTCGGTGGCACCGAGACTGCTAGGGTTTCACAGAGTTCCAAAATCGGTCACACTGATAAGTAATTCTCGGTCAGACCAAGTCTCACTTGTGCAATGGCATAAGCCAAATCGGTGGGACCGAGTTTTTCAACTCGGTGGGTCCGAGATGGTTTCGACGGAAACCTAACCCTAAAATTTTCGAATCAAAGCTAATCTACGGGCGTTTTGACTGGATAGGAGTGTTTCAATCATGGCAAGAATCATGAAGAACACAATGTGCTAGGAATCAGATTGGAGAATAGCACAAAGATCAAGTCCATACCCTAGTTCGGCGGGGACTTGCTACGGCGGCAACGGCGGGGCAGAATTCCCGTTGACGGCGACGGAGACCAGCTACTGGAGGCGGCTGGCGGCGAGAAGACGATCCGGAGACCACGTTGGCAGAGCAGGCTATCGCGCGGGCGAAGGGGTTCGGAGAAATTTCCAAAATTTTGCCCGTGACTATATATAGCCCGACCCTGTCGGTGTGACCGAGTGGAACAACTCGGTGGCACCGAGATTCATAACTGCAGGCAGTTACTGAAACTCGGTGTGACCGAAAGGTTCAAATCGGTTGCACCGAGATCGAAAACCTAGATCAACTTAATGATCTTGGTAGGACCGAAAGTGGAGTATCGGTCAGACTGAGAATCATAAAGAGGTTTTGGAAGTTTAAGTCTATGACGAATCGGGGACTCCGAGCGCTCCTCACACAGAGTGGTTCGAATCTGACTTGATCAAATTTTGTGATGCAGCATGAATAGAATTTGAGACGAGAAAAGCATAGATAGCTAGAGGAGGTTCTTAGGCATTCTTGTCCATCCACTTGGCAAAAATAAATAAAGCCGAACAATCAAAACAACAAGTGGATGTCCTCGAATGAGTAAAATATGCAACCAGCATGCTCACACAATAAGATGGCAAATGAAATATGTGACAAGGCATGCACAACCAATTCTAGCATCTATCAAGCAATTTGCGGTGACTAGGTCATCTATATATGAGTATATTGACTTAGGAGTCAAGTGAGAGCACTTGATCATAGGTCATACTCATCGTTTAAGATCAAGTGGGGTTACCACTTTTACATAAAGCATTGTTTTGTTCACATCTTTAGAGTTGCTTTAGCTCAAGTCTTAGAGTAAAGCTCCCCCTAGATGTGATATCCCTCCTAAGAGGGATGAACTAACCTTGGGTTTTGTCGATGATGACTTCATGTAGATATTGAAGATGTGGATGCTCAATGTTGATGTAGATCTCTTGGAGCTATCCATTTGAGTGAATTGCACTTTCAATACCTACATGGGTTAGTCCCACAAGGAACAAACAAGGATATCCATAGACATAGAGTGATGCACACACAAGATGATGTCCATGAAAACTTTTAGGTTACCTTGTCCCTTGTCTTACCAACAAGAGGGTTTGTGACTCCTTGAACTAGTGCAATATGTGGAAGTTGATTGCACTTGTTCTTGCCAAAATGATAAGAGTGAAGTATGTCGGTGGAGTCACCCTCAAGAACTCTCTAGTTCTTCTTCTTTTGGATCCACATCATCTTGATGGGAATCCTTGGAGTTGTAGTCGTACTTGATGAAGTGGAACTTGAAGTAATCTTGGGAATCCACTTGACTAAGGTCTTTGGAGCTTCTTCAAATGCGTCAATTTCCTCTTGAAGCTTGTCCTTGCCTTTTTGCTTGTAGTCTTGTGGTGGAAGATCATCTTGAGCTTGTGTCCCCTTGAAAGAAGTATCGTACTTCTCTTGTTGAGGAATAAACTTTGTCTTGGGGTATTGATCTTCTTCCCACCCAACTCCATTGGTATTGAACTTTCGTTCAAAGCCAACACCTTGATTCTTCCGGTGCATTCCTTGCTTGCGCACAATTTCCTCGAATTGCTTACTCCTGGCAAGGCTTTTGTACACTCCTTTCTCTATAATTCCCTTCAATAAACTATTTTCTTGCTCAAGTGTAACTTGGCTAAAAGAATCATTAGTGGAATTAAGAGAACTACTAGAAGCAATAATATTGGATTTAGCATGATCATTGTACTGCTAGAGGAAGAATCTTTCTTGTTCTTGTTACTAGACTTGACTTGAGGCGTGTAAGTGGATAAGAGTAAACGCTTGGCAATGTAAGAAGAACTTTTCTTGCGGAGATCATCATTGATTGCTTTTAAGAACTCATGCTCTTGCTCAAGATTGAGCTTTTCAAAGCGTAATTTCTCATGAGCTCTTAAAAGTTCTCGATGATCTTCGGAGATAGTTTCATGAGCTAACTTAAGAGTGTTTAGTTCTTTAGTTAGAGCCTCAATCTTCTCCTTATCATTGTCATTCGTTTTATCTTGATTAGCATGATTAATTGGTCTTTCATCATAATATTCATCACTAGAGTTGTCAACAAGCAAATCATCACCTAACAAGTCATCTTCATCACTATTGAAATCAACATACTCGGGGTGTGTTACCTTAGGACCTTTGGCCATGAAGAATCTTCCAATTCCTTCATTTGGTGAGTCAAATATGTCGTAGGAGTTGGTTGACACAAGTGCTAGACCGGCAACACCTTCATCTTGAGTATCTTCGGAGTCGGAGTGATAACTTCTCTCGGAGTGGCTGTCGGGGCCGGAGCCGGATACCCATTCACCAACATGAGCTTGATGTCTTCGTCTTGTGTAGCTCCTTGATGATGTTTCCTTCCTTTCCGAATCCTTGCTTCTCCGTGAGTATCTTCGTTCATAACGATCATCTCTACTCCTTCTCTCTCTTGGTGGTGATTCTTTGCTTCTTCTTCTTGGAGAATCTTCTCTTCTCTTGTAGGGAGCCGTACACTCATTGGAATAGTGTCCGAGTCTTTCACAATTGTAGCAGTTTCGCTCTCGACTAGAAGATCTTTTATCATTGTAGGACCTTGACTTGAAGCTTCTATCTTTGCTTCTACTCTTGTAGAACTTGTTGAAGTTCTTCACCATTAAGCTTAATTCTTCATTGAAGTCTTGTTTCTCACTTGATGATGTAGGGGCTTCACATGAGGCTTTATAGGCACCACTTGATTTGTTGTGAAGTTCCTCTTTATCCTTAAGTGACATCTCATGAGCAACAATTCTTCCAATCACCTCCGTTGGCTTGAGATCTTTGTAATTGGGCATCATTTGGATCAATGTGCACACGGTATCATATTTTCCATCCAAGGCTCTTAGAATCTTCTTGATGATGAATCTATCGGTCATCTCTTCACTTCCTAAGCCGGCAATCTCATTTGTGATGAGAGCAAGCCTAGAGTACATTTCAGCGACACCTTCACCATCCTTCATCTTGAACTTGTCAAGTTGGCTTTGAAGCACATCCAACTTGGATTCCTTGACGGAGTCGGTACCTTCGTGCATATCAATCAAAGTGTCCCAAATTTCCTTTGCATTCTCAAGACGGCTGATTTTGTTGAATTCTTCGGGGCACAATCTGTTGAAGAGAATATCACAAGCTTGAGCATTGTATTGCAACATCTTCAACTCATCCGCGGTAGCTTCACGGTTTGGTTCTCTCCCATCAAAGAAGTCACCTTGCAAGCCAACACACACAATAGCCCAAACGGCGGGGTTATGTCCAAGAATATGCATTTTCATTTTATGCTTCTAACTAGCAAAATTAGTACGATCAAAGTAAGGACCTCTACGGTGATAATTTCCCTCGCTAGACGCCATACTCTCCTAGGTTGTGAAACCAAGGCTATGACCACCAAAAGCTATGGAGATCAAGCAAATGGAGACCAAAGCTCTGATACCACTTGTAGGATCAAAAGTATGTCTAGAGGGGGGGGTGATTAGACTACTTGACAAAATAAAAACTTAACCTTTTCCCAATTTAGTTCTTGGCAGATTTTAGCTATTTTAGGACAAGTCAAGCAATCATCACATAATTCAAGCAAGCATGCAAAGAGTATATTGGCAGCGGAAAGTAAAGCATGCAACTTGCAAGAATGTAAAGGGAAGGGTTTGGAGAAATCAAACGCAATTGGAGACACGGATTTTTTTCCCGTGGTTCGGATAGGTGGTGCTATCCTACATCCACGTTGATGGAGACTTCAACCCACAAAGGGTAACGGTTGCGAGAGTCCACACAGGGCTCCACCCACAAAGGGTAACGGTTGCGCGAGTCCACACAGGGCTCCACCCACGAAGGGTCCACGAAGAAGCAACCACCCACAAAGGGTCCACGAAGAAGCAACCTTGTCTATCCCACCATGGTCATCGCCCACACAGGACTTGCCTCACTAGTGGTAGATCTTCACGAAGTAGGCAATCTCCTTGCCCTTACAAACTCCTTAGTTCAACTCCACAATCTTGTCGGAGGCTCCCAAGTGACACCTAGCCAATCTAGGAGACACCACTCTCCAAGAAGTAACAAATGGTGTGTAGGTAATGAACTCCTTGCTCTTGTGCTTCAAATGATAGTCTCCCCAACACTCAACTCTCTCTCATAGGATTTGGATTTAGTGGAAAGAAGATTTGAGTGGAAAGCAACTTGGGAAGGCTAGAGATCAAGATTCATATGGTAGGAATGGAATATCTTGGTCTCAACATATGAGTAGGTGGTTCTCTCTCAGAACATATGAGTTGGAATGGTGTGTGTGTTCTGATGGCTCTCTCCATGAATGAAGGGGAGGTAGAGGGGTATATATAGCCTCCACACAAAATCCAACCGTTACACACAGTTTTCCAATCTCGGTGGGACCGAATCAACAAACTCGGTCGGACCGAAAATGTAAACCTAGTGACCGTTAGAGATTTTCGGTGGGACTGACATGCAACTCGGTAGGACCGATATGGTTAGGGTTTGGGCATAACGTAATCTCGGTGAGACCGATTACACAAACTCGGTGAGACCGAATTTGGTAATTAGCTAACCAGAGAGTTGGTCAGGCGAACTCGGTGGGACTGATTTGCTCTTTCGATGAGACCGAGTGGAACTCGGTGAGACCGAAAAGTTACAAAGGGGAAACACTGAGTTTACATTTCAATCTCGGTGGGACCGATTCGCTCTTTCGGTGAGACCGAAAAGTTACGAAAGGGAAACAGAGAGTTTGCAACCCCATCTCGGTGAGACCGAGATCCCTATCGGTAGGACCGAATTGCTAGAGTTTGGCAGTGGCTTATGACAAATGAAAACTCGGTGGCGCCGGATAGGAAGAATCGGTAGGACCGAGTTTGGCTTAGGGTTTAGGTCATATGTGGATATGGGACAGTAGTTGAGTGTTTTGGAGCATATCACTAAGCACATGAAGCAAGAGGCTCATTAAGCAACACCTCATCCCTCCTTGATAGTATTGGCTTTTCTTAAAGACTCAATGTGATGTTGGATCACTAAAATATAAAATGAAGAGTCTTGAGCTTTTGAGCTTGAGCCAATCCTTTGTCCTTAGCATTTTGAGGGTTCCACTTTCACATACATGCCATGCCAATCATTGAGCTTTCCTGAAATAATTATCTTGGAATAGCATTAGCTCAATGAGCTATATGTTGTTATGAATTACCAAAACCACCTAGGGATAGTTGCACTTTCAAACGCAAATCCAACCCCTCCCCCCTCCAGTGGCGGCGTTGGGGGTCTTTCTGGGAATTCCCTGGAATACCCAAGATTTTGGCCTCAATTTTTTTACTGCATATGTGTATCCGCTAAAACATGGCCCACTGAGTCCAGCCCAAACTGGCACCTATGGCAGCGTCGCAGCGACGCGCCAAACCACACACCACCGAGCCAGATTAGGCGACCGATTTCTCCCCTGATTCCCAACCTAGAGGTAGCGGCGGCGGCGATTCCAAGTCCGGCGGCTGCCCTCTCCCTCGGTCCCTTCCCTCCCATCCGGCCGACGCTCTTCTCACTCCCTCCCCTTCCCTCCGCTCGGCCTTCGGCCCTCACCGACCTCCCCTCCGCGAATCTGCAACTCTGCGTCCGGTCATGCCTCCCCCTGCCGCCAAGCCTAGGGGCCAGTCCACCTCTGCCCTCTGGCCTCCCCGGCTCGGCTCGCCTTGCTGGGCTACAGGCGCCCTCCACGACACGTCTTCACCTCCGGCAGTCCAGCCACCGTGGTTCTGTCGAAGGTATCTATCGACCACTACTTATTATGTGATTCACTTGCTACTTATGTGATTCACTGATTGCTAGACGGACATAATGAACCCAGCGACCACTACATCTCTTTATTAATTGTTAGAGATATTGCCACAATGATATTTTTCTACTATTATTGATGAAATGGTCATTGATATTGCCATTTTATAGTACTTTTTGCTTTGTTATATTGCTTTGGCCAAAAAAATAGAAGAATACCCAGGAGCAAATTCCTGGCGTCGCCACTGCCCCCCTCCCAGACAGACGGGATCCCTAGATATGGCGTTGAGCTCCGACGAGCTCGTAGTTGCAGCCGCCATGCCGCTCTCGCTCGAGCTGCCCCAAGAGCCGTCGGGTGTAGGCAAACATTGGGATGCAGCACCGAGACCCCTCGCGCGAGTGCTGCATCGAAGCACTCCATTGCAGCTCAGCAATCGATGACGAGCACTCCATTGCAAATACTTTGCCGCCGGCGACGAGCGCTCCACTGCTGCTCCTCCGCGGGCGTCGAGCGCTCCATTGCAGCCCTTCTACCGCCGATGACGACCGCTCCATTCCAGCTAGCTACTCCACGGGAGCGAGTGCTCCATTGTAGCTCCTCTGCCGCCGGCTACGAGCGCTCCATTGCGGTTCCTCCGCGGGCGTCGAGCGCTCCATTGCAACTCCTCCGCCACCGGCGATGACCGCTCCATTGCAGCTCCTCCGCGGGAGACGAGTGCTCCATTGTAGCTCCTCTGCCACCGTCGACGACCGCTCCATTACAGCTCCTCCACCACCGACGAGGAGCGCTCCATTACGGCTCCGACGTCGTCATGTGAGTGCTACATGGAAGCACGAGGCCTCATTGCAACGCAGTGCGACGACCATGGACAAGTTGTTCTGTCACATCCCGTGGCCGTGGACGCATAGCTGCGTTGCAGCACTCGCGTTCGTCGATGAGCGTCGTTTCGCATCGGTGGCAACTCACGGTCCTCCACTGTTGTGGTGGTGTTCGCTGCTACCTCTTTTAGCACTGTGTTGGTTTTCCCCAAAGAGGAAGGGATGATGCAGCAAAGTAGCATAAGTATTTCCCTCAGTTTTTGAGAACCAAGGTATCAATCCAGTAGGAGGCTACGCGCGAGTCCCTCGCACCTGCACAAAACAAATAAATCCTCGCAACCAACGCAAATAGGGGTTGTCAATCCCTATAGGGCCACTTACGAGAGTGAGATCTGATAGATATGATAAGATAATATTTTTGGTATTTTTATGATAAAGATGCAAAGTAAAATAAAGGCAAAGTAAATAGCAAAGTAAATAACTAAGTAGTAGGAGATTAATATGATAAAGATAGACCTGGGGGCCATAGGTTTCACTAGTGGCTTCTCTCGAGAGCATAAGTATTCTACGATGGGTGAACAAATTACTGTTGAGCAATTGACAGAATTGAGCATAGTTATGAGAATATCTAGGTATGATCATGTATATAAGCATCACGTCCGAGACAAGTAGACCGACTCCTGCCTGCATCTACTACTATTACTCCACTCATCGACCGCTATCCAGCATGCATCTAGAGTATTAAGTTAAAAACAGAGTAATGCCTTAAGCAAGATGACATGATGTAGAGGGATAGACTCATGCAATATGAAGAAAACCCCATCTTGTTATCCTCGATGGCAACAATACAATACGTGCCTTGGTGCCCTTATTGTCATCGGGAAAGGACACCGCAAGATTGAACCCAAAGCTAAGCACTTCTCCCATTGCAAGAAAGATCAATCTAGTAGGCCAAACAAAACTGATAATTCGAAGAGACTTGCAAAGATAACCAATCATACACAAAAGAATTCAGAGAAGATTCAAATATTATTCATAGATAGACTTGATCATAAACCCACAATTCATCGGTCTCAACAAACACACCGCAAAAAGAAGATTATATCAAATAGATCTCCACAAGAGAGGGGGAGAACATTGTATTGAGATCCAAAAAGAGAGAAGAAGCCATCTAGCTACTAACTATGTACCCGTAGGTCTGAAGTAAACTACTCACACTTCATCGGAGAGGCTATGGTGTTGATGTAGAAGCCCTCCGTGATCGATGCCCCTTCCGGCGGAGCTCCGGAACAGGCCCCAAGATGCGATCTCGTGGATACAGAAAGTTACGGCGGTGGAATTAGGATTTTGGCTCCTGTTCTGATCGTTTAGGGGTACGTGGATATATATAGGAGGAAGAAGTACGTCGGTGGAGCAACAGGGGGCCCACGAGGGTGGAGGGCGCGCCTGGGGGGGCAGGCGTGCCCCCCTACCTCGTGGCCTCCTGTTAGTTGGCTTGACATAGGGTCCAAGTCTCCTGAGTTGTATTCGGTGAGAAAATCACGTTCCCGAAGGTTTCATTCCGTTTGGACTCCGTTTGATATTCCTTTTCTTCGAAACCCTAAAACAGGCAAAAAACAATAATTCTGGGCTGGGCCTCCGGTTAATAGGTTAGTCCCAAAAATAATATAAAAGTGGATAATAAAGCTCAATAATGTACAAAACAGTAGATAATATAGCATGGAGCAATCAAAAATTATAGATACATTGGAGACGTATCATTCGCCATGGCTCCACTCCATGGACTCTGCTTTGTAGCTACTTCGCCTCCAGCGATGCACCGGAGGAGCTCCAGCTGCTAGTGCCAGCGGCCGGCATCAAACTCTATCATGTGTCGTGACACTCTTCTGATTTCCTAGCTATGCTGGTGGTGGTGCTCCCCATGACTCCTCTCCTCTGGCGATGAGATAGGAAAAAGAGAGAAGAAAGAAAATGTATGGTGGAGCAGCTTCGTAGAGATAGGATAAGGGGGGAGGGGGAAGCAGTGGACAACCAGAGCAGACACGTGGCACTCGGAGGAGGAGGCTTAAGAGAGATAAAGATCAGCCGGATGATTTTAAACGTTTTCCAATTTGTATTGCCAAGTTATCATAATCCACGATCTTTGTGTTCAGCTTGTGAAAAGGCCACATTGTAAAATAAGTTTCGAGATGTTAGTCTATATGCAAACTGATTTTTGTTGAAGTATCGTAATGTAAACTTCTGGCGTGAATCTCCATGTGTGCAACATGCGGAACCAGAATGCTGCGAGAGTATTTCTTTCTGAGTTCTTTCACTAGTAGAAAAAGGGGCTTTCGTTCGGGTCTGGCCAGCCCATTAGTCCTGGTTCTTCCACGAATCGGGACCAATGGATGCATTCGTCCCAGTTCGTGAGCCCAGGGGGCCGGCCGGGGCCTCGTGGACATTGGTCCCGGTTCGTATGGACCCATTTGTCCTGGTTCCAGGCACGAACCGGGTCCAATGATCCTCGCTCCTGGCCCACAAACATTGGTCCCGGTTCTTGGCTCGAACCGGGACAAAAGGCTGGGCTTTAGTCCCGGTTCCAGCCACGAACCGGGACAAATGATTTGCCTATATATACACCGTCGCCGCAGCAGAGCACTCCACAGTGCTCTGTTTTTTCTGGCCGGCGAGGAGAGGGCATTTGGGTGCTCTAGCTCACCTCCTATGCACACGAGGTGTTCGATGAAATGCCCGAGCCACGCTAGTTAAGCTTTCTCCTCTCGAAGCTCGACCTCCAAGCTCCATTTTCCCCGAGATTTGTCTAGGTTTAGCGGTCCGTCGCATCTCGTCCCCATCTTCACCGTCGTCGATCGCCCGCGCCGATCTCGTCGCCTGCACCACTGTGGTGAGCCTCTTATCTTCTTCTGAAAGAAAAAATTCTTACTTTAGATAGATACTTGTCTAATTTTCTTACTCTTATTATTGCTTGTTATTATATAGTGCGATGGTTTTGGTATCCGCCCCCGTTGGCCCTCGTCCTGGCTATGATTTGGATGTGGTATATATTATCTTTTATAACTATTTGGTTCATTTATTGTTTATGACAATTATGCCCATCAAGTTGACATAGATTTTATTTATGTAGGAGGTAGTTGAACCGGAAATTCCAACTGACCCTATTGTTGAGAGGTTAAATTTAGTTGAAGAAGAAAACAATTACTTGAAGGAAAAAAATTGAGGAGGAGAAGATGATATTGGAGTTGCATGTTGTGGATGTCGTCGGTGATCACAAGATCAAGATGGATGCAATGTGGTTGAAGATGAGAAAGATTAGAAAATATGCCATTCATACTGAGGCTTCGTATCATTATGCTGTTGGATCAATTTTTACCTTGGTTGTGATTATGATCGCATTTATTGTTGCATTGAAAGGTTTCACATAGTTTCAATGTATGGTTTAACTAGATGCTCTGGAGAGCTATATGTTGTTCAATGAGAACTATGTATGTACTTTGTTTTTAATGTGATGATGAACTTCTATTAATTTGGTCACTTATCTATCCATGTGAATCTGTAATGGTTTTGACACACATAATGTGATGATGAACTTCTATTATTTTGGTCACTTATCTATCCATGTGGCTTTGAATGGTGCATTTTGAACACACACAAAATCTGGAGTTAAAATAAGTTCAGATAAATGAAATCCCTTTATAAAGAATGAGTTTTCGTCCGAAACCCTGATACTTCGAAAGAGATTGTCCATTTTGTACATGAAGTGCATCCAGTTTTTGTCGTAACCCTCTCAACTTTTTAGTACATGCTATGTGGGTGAAATGATGATACCATGCCAACTTTCAACCTTTTTAGAGTTCATTTGTAGTGCTTTTCAATTTCAGGGTCATTCAGCTCAAAAAAATCAGTAAATGCATGAAAAATAACAAATGAAGTCAGAAAGGGTTAAAAATTGATGATGTGGCTTTGAATGATGCATTTTGAACACACAAGATTTGTGGAGTTCAAAAAAAGAAATCCCTTTGTAACAGACGAGTTTCCGTATGAAACCCTTATACTTCGAAAGAGATTGTCTGTTTTGTACACGAAGTGCATCTAGTTTTTGCCGTAACCCACTCAACTTTTATGCACATGCTATGTGGGTGAAATGATGATACCATGCCAACTTTCAACACTTTCAGAGTTCATTTGGAATGCTTTTGAATTTCAGGGTCTTATAGCTCAAAAAAATCAGTAAATGCATGAAAAATAACAAATGAAGTCATAAAGGGTTGAAAATTGATGATGTGGCTTTGAATGGTGCATTTTGAACACACAAAAAGTGTGGAGTTGAAATAAGTTCAAAAAATGAAATCCCTTTGTAATAGACGAGTTTCCGGATTAAACCCTAATACTTCGAAAGAGATTGTCCATTTTGTACACGAAGTGCATCCAGTTTTTGCCATAACCCTCTTTACTTTCTTGCACATGCTATGTGGGTGAAATGATGATACCATGCCAACTTTCAACCTCTTCAGAATTCATTGCTAGTGATTTTCAATTTCAAGGTCATTCAGCTCAAAATAATCAATAAATGCATGAAAAATAACAAATGAAGCTAGAAAGGATTGAAAATTGATGATGTGGCTTTGAATGGTGCATTTTGAACACAGAAAAAGTATGGAGTTCAAATAAGTTCAAGAAAATGAAATCCCTTTGTAACAGACGAGTTTCCGTATGAAACCGTTATACTTCGAAAGAGATTATCTGTTTTGTACACGAAGTGCATCTAGTTTTTGCCGTAACCCTCTCAACTTTTATGCACATGCTATGTGGGTGAAATGATGATACCATGCCAACTTTCAACATTTTCAGAGTTCATTTGGAATGCTTTTGAATTTCAGGGTCTTATAGCTCAAAAAATCAGTAAATGCATGAAAAATAACAAATGAAGTCAGAAAGGGTTGAAAATTGATGATGTGGCTTTGAATGGTGCATTTTGAACACAGAAAAAGTATAGAGTTCAAATAAGTTCAAAAAAATGAAATCCCTTTGTAACAGACGAGTTTTCGTATGAAACCCTTATACTTCGAAAGAGATTGTCCGTTTTGTACACGAAGTGCATCCAGTTTTTGCCGTAAGCCTCTCTACTTTTTTGAACATGCTATGTGGGTGAAATGATGATACCATGTCAACTTTCAACCTTTTTAGAGTTCATTTGTAGTGCTTTTCAATTTCAGGGTCTTATAGCTCAAAATAATCAGTAAATGCATGAAAAATAACAAATGAAGTCAGAAAGGATTGAAAATTGAAGATGCGGCTTTGAATGGTGAATTTTGAACACGGAAAAAGTATGGAGTTTAAATAAGTTCAAAACAATGAAATCCCTTTGTAACACACGAGTTTCCGTATGAAACCCTGATACTTCGAAAGAGATTGTCCGTTTTGTACACGAAGTGCATCCAGTTTTTGTCGTAAGCCTTTCTACTTTCTTGCACATGCTATGTGGATGAAATGATGATACCATGCCAACTTTCAACCTTTTCAGAGTTCATTTGTAGTGCTTTTCAATTTCAGGGTCCTATAGCTCAAAATAATCAGTAAATGCATGAAAAATAACAAATGAAGTCAGAAAGGATTGAAAATTGATGATGTGGCTTTGAATGGTGCATTTTGAACACAGAAAAAGTATGGAGTTCAAATAAGTTCAAAACAATGAAATCCCTTTATAACAGACGAGTTTCCATATGAAACCGTGATACTACGAATTTCAGGGTCTTTCAGCAAAAAGAATTATCATAAAATAAAATAAATAAGTAATTTGAAACAAAATAATATAAACTTTAATAAAATATATAAGTAGAAACAAAATAAAATAAAATGAAATAAATTTAATAACATAAATAAAATTTATGAAACTAAAATTATCAAAGTATTTTCTATTCAAAACATTATAAGCAACCTCTAAAATTTATGAAACTAAAATTATATAAAATTGATGCAACTAAAATTATCAAAGTATTTTCTGTTCAAAATCATTAAAAGCAAAAAGAATTATCATAAAAAACTTTTTCGTTAGAAACTTTAATAGGAAAAGGATTTATCACAAAATAAAATAAATAAGTAATTAGAAACAAAATAAAATAAAATAAATAAGTATTCTGTTGTAAGAAGAAACAAAACAAAAAAATAAAGCAAAAAAGAAAACAAAAAAACTGGGGAAAATTATATAAAATAAAATAAAATAAATAAGTATTTTCTGTTCAAAACATTATAAGCAACATCTAAAATTTATGAAACTAAAATTATATAAAATTGATGCAACTAAAATTATCAAAGTATTCTCTGTTCAAAATCATTAAAAACAAAAAGAACTTTCATAAAGAACTTTTTTGTTAGAAACTTTAGTAGCAAAAAGAATTATCATAAAATAAAATAAGTAAGTAATTACAAACAAAATAAAATAAAATAAATAAGTTTTTTGTTGTAAGCAGAAACAAAACAAAAAAATAAAGCAAAAAAACTGGGAAAAAATAAAAAATTTGCCACCTACTGGGCCACCACGGCCTGAATACGACTAGAAACCCTTAAATGGACTAGGATTCAGGCCCGCAGAAGGCCCAGTAGGCCCATCAGGCATAGCAGTCACAATTAGGCCCGTAAGCCTGCAATGGAGAGGAGCTCGAGAGGGGTGCGGCAGTGGGGCTTATAAACCACTGCGCGCCCCTCTCGACTAGCGAGGTGGGACTAAACTCACACCACCCCACTGTGCAAGGTCTTTTGTCCCGGTTGGTGGCACCAACCGGGACTAAAGGGGTGCATTGGTTCCGGTTCGTGGCACCAACCGGAACCAATGCCCCCCCTTTAGTCTCGGTTGGTGCTACCAATCGGGACCAAAGGCCACTGCTTCCCGCCCTTTGGACTGCTGAAAAAAGACCTTTGGTCCCGGTTGGTGGCACGAACCGGGACCAAAGGGGGGTATTCGTCCCGGTTTGTGCCATCAACCGGGACCAAAGGTTCTGCTATATAAGCCCACACTTAGAAAATTTGTCAGTTTCATCGCCAATTGCCTCCTGACGATGCCGAGCTCATCGACGCCGCCAGGCTGCCTCGACGCCGTCCGCCGCCCCTGCCGTCGCCCCCGACCGCGTCGTCGCCCTCGCCATCGCCGACGTCGTCCCCGAGCCCGCGCGCCCCTGCCCCCGCCCCGAGCGCGCCTTCTCCGTCCGCCATCCCCGAGCCTTCCTTGTCGCCGACGCCACCTCACTGTGAGCTCCTCCTCCCTGTACTGGCCGCCGTGGCCGCCGCGCGCTGCCACCGCGCCGCCGCCCCTGCCCTGCGCATATATGTGTGTGTATGTGTATATATGCGTGTACATGTTCATAGCATTTTTTCATAAATGTATTTTTTTGTCAATTTATGTATATGTTCATATATATATATATATATATATATATATATATATATATATATATATATATGTGCATATTTGTAAAACAATTGTGCATGTATAGGAAAATTTATGTATATGTTTTTGTGCACATTTTTTGTCAATTTATGTATATGTCCATATTTAGAAAAAAAAAGGAGTGAAAAAAGAAGGTTAGTGCATTTTATATTAGTGTAGAGGAAAACGTAAAATAAGGAAAACAAAGAAAAGTTTTATATATCGGAAAGGAAGAAGAAGAAAAGAAAGAGAGAAAAAACCAAAATAAGAAAAGGAAGAAAGGAGAAGAAGAGGAAAAATAAATAAGAAGAGAAAAAAAGAAAAAAAGAAGAAGATGAGAAGAAGAAAGGAATAGAGGCCACCGGAAAATGCAAACGGAGGCCGTGCTTGCAATAGGGATCCGCGCTGCAGGAGTATAAGTCATGTATTCGATTTATTTTTGCCCTGTATTGAACCAGGCAGGCCCCACGCACATGCAATAGCATCTAGGCCTCGACGTTCACCTGACATGTACGTCCTTTCTCATGCAGGCCTGTACACTGTGTGCATGCCGTTGAGCAACGTTGGCCAGTCATAGACCACCAGTTTGTCAAGTGCGAACGTGGATCATATGTCGCCAGCGACCATGCAAGTTCGTTCACATTAGCTATCATGTTCACTAAGCAAGTTTAATCTCTCTCATGTAAATTTGTCTGTCCATTTTGACCAGCTAATGCAACACGGGTAAGCTGTTTTTGTGTTTAAAAACCATTACCACTAACCTGGCACCTCAGTGTTATCTGTTCCACACATGCTAGAAAATCGAAACAGATTAGCCACATGCGCTTTGTCTGACACGGCAAAAAGTTTAGTCCTCCCTGATCTCAATTAGAATTAGCGAGTTCACTAGACGTCTTGTGCATCAGCTTTGCGTCGCGCAGTGTGGTTCACTTTCCACCGTCTCCTCTCTGCATTAAATTCAATTGTTCCTGTCCAGGGCAGACTACCCGCCCTCATTTACTGCGACGCCTGCCCCAAGCATGCTAGGTGCAGTGTTGTCAACTCACTAGTCGTAGCTATACAGCGTGCACTGCTAGGCATGGACACTCACACTTCTCTCCAGCACGAACCAATTTTCTAATCGAACGACCAAGCCAAAACCTTGGCAGCATGACAACCCGGCAAAAAACCACGTATGATGTCTGGTAGACAGACTGATGAACGGTACAACACGAGCAAACCTCCCAGAACAGAGTGCAGTATTAACATCACAATTTGGAACATGAACAAATGCAGAGCCAAAATACAAAAAAATGCAAATGGTAAATTCAATTGAAACATAACAATCCGCCTCACAAAAATGATGTCAACAGACACAAATTTTCACCCAAATATTAGTCTTCAACAAAATGGTCCATGTCCAATAGTAAAGTCACATTACACAGTTCGCGATTACATGAAACGGCACATAAATAAGGATTTCCTGAGTTGGAAACTCTTTGGCTAACAACAACAACCATCCAAAGAAAGTTAGCTTCAAACGCACATTTCGGAACACCACATTCAAACATTTTGGCAATTTCCTTGGCTCCTTCAAAAAATCTCTTCTACCAAGACATGTTGTGCTTTTGCACTCCACAAATCTTGCAAAAGCAGACCTCTTCAAATGTTGCTCGTAAGGCGGTTTATCCTAATCCTGTATCATTTTTTGAACAAACAGGCAAACGAATCAAAGGTAGGGCCAAGACTTGTTGCCAACTGAACAAAATGATATCCTAATCATAAAAAGAGACTCAATCTACATCAGGGTCTAGTATTCAGCTGGCCACATCATTTCTAGTCTGATAATCAATAGAACAAAAATAAATGGCCTGAATCCTAAACCCTAATGTATGTTCATGGGTGTTCCAATCATCATCATCTACTGAGAAAATGAAAAAAAATATACTATGGCTAATCATAAAAACATAACTAGGACACAAGATACCCGCCAAAAAAAAGCTAGAACACAAGATAAAAATGAGGCGACTAAAAACAGACTATAGCTAAAAGAAAGCTTCATTTTTTACTCTGAAGATGTGCAGAACAAAAAGAAACGGACTGCACACTAAACTCTATTGTGCGTTCATCTATTTTCCATTCATCATAGGCTAGCGATGAAGGAAAAACGGTTCATCCTAAACACTGCCTTTTTCGATTAAGATAAATCTAATGTTTTTTAGTTCCAAATACACAACCAACTACCCATGATTAATTCAACAATGAGAGGGTGGACATAACAATAGGTCAAACTTCTCTAGATATACTACACATGACCGGCGAATCCAAGTCCGTCGGATCTAAGGCATAAGAAAGTGTTTCTAACACAAAGCAATTAAATATGGTCGTGATCAAGGCATATAAGAGAGTGTTTCTAACACAACCGCAATGCATCATGCCTAATGACAACTAGCTTGAGATCCACTTCGGGTGTTCAAGACCACCCTAAAATCAGTGCGCCACCGACCATTTCATCGTACATCATGTACAAAATAAAACACAATCAAGCATGCAATACCTCTCATAAAACATATGACCTAGATAAAGGATCTCCTTTTTCCATGAACAATAAATAGTAGCTACAAGACAAAAAATAAAAACAGAACAACACTGATCCGGTGATCCCAAATAGTGCTATGTCACAAATATCCTTCCATATCACAAGAGGGCACACAAAATTCCATCAAAAACAACAGAGCATGGAGCAGCGCTAAGAGAATGGTAACCAATCTGAATGATTAGCCCCTGAATTTTACTGAAGCATGCCACACTGTTATGACTACGGAGTTATCTATAACATGCTACACCGACCCATACCCGATGAGATCATCGGAAGTAATAGCATTGCAGTTTTCGGCAAAAAAACAACAGTTGTATTCCAGAATTTACTAAGAACACTGCCTAGGGTCGATGAACTTGCAGTAGCTCGTTCAAAATCCAGGATTGGGGGGGGGGGGGGGGGGCAAATAGCAGAACGGTACAGGATGAGAGCAATCGATCGACCAAGACACGACAAGGCTATAAATTCTGCATTTTTTTTCTTCAGACATGCCCAAAACTGAATCGCGTGGTAAAGCAAGAATTAACCCACCAGGAAAAAAAAAATCCACAATTATTGGTTTTGGCCAAGAAACGTTTGTGTCTCAGAAACAGGAACGTCTAGCATTATCGGGGAAAGCAAACTACACCATGTTTTTTTTCGATGATCAAACTACATCATATGTACATGTGAGAGTTTTAGATTCGCAATTACCTTATGGTCCAACCGCTGGTGGCCTCTGAGCAAACGTCAAAGCCGACATCTCCGCACAGCTGTGTGCTCTCACCGCGGCGGCCCAACTGGCAATCGGCAATGATGATGGAATCCCGCGACTACATGGGGAAGACATCAGAAATCGGCTTTGCCATCCCAACACGGATCCTGTGGAAAAGGGGGTGGTGAGGCAAACAAACTTAAATCGATAGAATGGGACGCAGATCTAAGCCCGACGGGCGGTCAATAAGAAGACGCACGCATGGCACTCAACACGAATGGAGCACATCTGGCTGGTGATGAACAATAACTAGAAGAAAAGCAAAGTACAGGATGTGAATGTGATCCAGTCTCACCGACGGATACAATGAAGAAGATGATTTCCCTTGGCCAGATCCATGGACGAGGACCGCGTCCTCTGTAGATCCGGCGTTGTGTAGGCTCGAGGTGATTTGGCCGCCGGAGTGGAAGATGACGCCAGATCCGGGTGGTTTGGCTGCCGGAGTGGAAGAGGACGAGTGCTCCGGCCGTCACTTCCGTCGCACGCGCATCGTTGGAGCTGAGGTAGGGTGTGGCGGAGCCATGAGCAGACGAGAGGTAGCTGGCGACGGCAATAATGGAAGAGAGATAGAGGAGAGCGCGTAGCACAGGATACAGCAGCCTTCACGTGTGTGACGCCGCATCGAAGATTAGAAGAGGTACAGGAGCAGGCCATGGGCCAAACATGTACGCTGCTAGGTGTATCCCGGACCGTATATTCATGACTAGCCTGACAGTGGCCTGCCAGCAGCCTGACGGATTTTAGATCCCAATGCACATTTCAATGGCCCAGATTCCGGCCTGCCTGATGCTCGGCCTCTGAAAGCCTGCACTCTAGAGGCCACCCTCTATTCCTTTCTTCTTCTCCTCTTCTTATTTCTTCTTCGTCTTTTTTTTATCGGGTATGTCGTTATCGATATACCCCCTCCCCGATAACATTATTTTCCCATATATGTATGTCGTCGTTGTCGATATATATAACTCCCTCCCAGATAACTTCGACATGAGGGGCGGTCGATATATATACCCCCTCTCGACCGTGATAACTTATACCACGGGAGCACCCCCGGCCCTCTCGCTCGATCAAAACTCTCGAGGACAGCCAAACCCTAGAAAAAATAATGTTGGTCTCCTACCCCCTCCAGCCGCGCCCCTACCCGATCGACAAACTCTCTTGAGGCCACCCAAATTTACCAAGTTAAAATAGCGTTGTCGTCGAGGCCACCCCGAACCCTGGAAGCCTTGTTGAGGCCACCCCAAACCCTTGAAGCGTTGCCGAGGCCACCCCAAACCCTAGAGAAGCGTCGAGGCCAGGCCACTAATATGATTCCTTATTGTGCTTAGCTAGCTAGTTCTATGTTTGCCACTAATATATCCATCTTTCATGTCTGAATAATAATTGCCATGTTGTAAATATTTGCAGAAACTATGGATCCGCACCCCCGAGATGAAGCAACAGAAGCGGTGTTGGGGGAGATAATCGCACACGAAAGTGATGCCGTCTTGTCGTTTCTCAACGTCACATGCACCGATGGTCTGGAAAGACAGGATGAAGAAGCAGGCTACGACGATGATCAAACAATGGAGGAGGAAGGACACCGTGATGACGGCTCCGGTGACCGAATGGAGGGGGAAGGACACCGTGATGACGGCTCCGATGACCGAACAGAGGAGGAAGGACACCGTGATGACGGCTCCGGTGACCGAACGGAGTCCGACCAGATATATATATATATTAATTAATTAATTAAGCATGGGCTGACTATAGCTAATTGATGCATTAATTGTTTTTGGTATGTACACATATTAACTCTCTTCTTTTTCTTCTTTTCTAGTCCTCTGGATCGAGCAACACTTTGGTAAAGAGACGAGGCCCGAAGAGAAAGTTGCGCACGGATGAAAGGTACACGATCATCGAAATTGATCGCGCTGGCCAACCGATTGAACCCCTCCAGACCAAGCAAAAATTTAATGCTCAGTGCGGGGTTCTAGTTAGGGACATGATCCCGATCGGCATCGAGCAATGGTTGAAGCCTAAGGACAAAGACTCTCATGTGTCTTATGTCAGCGATAGGCAGAAAGCTGATCTTTGGACCGTGCTGCAGGAAAATTTCACCTTCCCGCCAGAGGAGGATCTGGAGAATCCAGTTAAAAAGCCAATGATCAAGGCTTGTGCTCTTAAGAAGATGGCTGAGCTATTCAGGAGGTGGAAGAATGAGCTGAAATCATCGTTTGTCGACCAAGACAGGACTCCAGAATTCATCGGCTGATTTGAGAAGATCAAAGATCAGTGGCCCGCATTTGTCACCAAAAAGAAATCTGAGAGAGCAGCGAAGATGTCAGCGACAGACAAGAAAAATGCTGCAAAGAAGAAGCATCACCAACGCACGGGGTCAGGTGGCTACCTGAAAGCCCGGCCGTTGTGGGACAAGGCTGAGAATGACCTCATTGCTAAAGGGATCGAACCAGAGACTCGACACTGGCTAGACCGTTGCAGGACTTGGTTCTTCGGGGTTGGGGGAAAATTGGACCCTGTAACAGGGAAGTGCGTTTGGACCAACGAGCAGCTGAACACACCCATCGAGAAGCTTCAGGAGTATATCAAAAAGGCGCAGCAAGGGACGTTCGTTCCAGACAGAGAGAACGACGAGCTCACAGTGGCCCTCGGGAATCTTGAGCACCCTGGACGGACACGAGGCACGCCAGGCTCCCTTTCGTGGAAGGTTGGATTTCCCGACGCAGGCGGTTACAAACGCCGGGAGAGGAAGAAGAAAAAGGAGTTGACCCAACTACAAGCGCTGCACGCAAGGGTACAAGCGCTAGAGGAACGAGACGAGGCCCGCAGCACGCGACCTGCCGAAGCTGCTACACCCGAAGCTACACCGCCATCTCAGCGGAGAAGCATCGTGGCTTCCACGGAGCTGCTTTAGGAGCCTGTCTTCACGGCTCCTGCTAGCTACGCCGTGGACTTAATGACGGAGTCTCACAATTGCCACCTTATGACGCAATGAATGAATATGAAAGTCAAGGCGGATGTTGGCTCTGTTGCACGTCCTGAACCTGGCGCAACTTTTCACTGCCGGCCGATTCCAGAAGGATATGCTAGGGTGATGGTAGACGAAATAACGGAGGGATTTGAGGAGCTCGAGCTTGAACACCCTACCGGTGAAGGGGAGACTCGGCTGGGTTCTGCTCTGAAGACTCCATGCATATGGCGGAAGGAGCTCATCAACCTTCCGAACTGGACGCCTCCGCCTCCTCCTCCTCCTCCTCCGGCGAGTCAGGGCACTCCGCCTCCTCCACCGCCTCCTCCTCCGACAAGTGATCAGGGCACTCAGCCTCCTTCTCCGGCGTGTGGCGGCACTCCGCCTCCTTCTCGGCCTGCGCCGGCGCGCCCGAGTAGCCACCAGCCTCCTCCTTCTCCGCCTCGCCAGCAAGGGCGGAAGAGACCCGCCGCCGCCCCGGCTACTCCGGCGCTCGTAGTCCTCCTCCGCCTCGTAAGCAAGCACGAAAGAAGACAGCCGCAGCCGCTCCGTCTGCTTCGGCGTCTAGCAGTACAGCCAGAGGCAGGCAATACAGATTCGGTCCACCTCTCAAGCCTCTAGAGAACTTACCATATGAGAGGACCGTGGAAGAAAACGCGAAGATCGTGGAAAAAGAAGTGAATGACTTCTTTGAAGGGGTGAAAGCAAAGAGACATCTAGCTCCGGAGGAGAAGGTAGACCGGGTGAAAGCAAAGCACACACTCTCTGCCCTGAGGAAACCACCAAAGTCTCCGCCAAAAACCAACTATGAGCGCATTACTGCAAAGGTATATATCTAAGCGGAGCGATCGGGAAATACTATCAGTGATCGAAGGTTAGCAGAACGACGAGTTGGGAAAAAAATTGCCCAGCTCGGCGAACAAGCGGACCAATCGTGCCCCCCGCTTAAGGTGTCTAGCGATATCGCCGCTAATGATGCAGGGATGGTGCCCGGCTATAGCAATCTTGAAGATTACCTGGCCGACGATGTACATTATGATTACTTGGAGGTGGAAGAACACCAATACCATTACGGGAAGCCTCTTGTCAAAGATGAAAAATCTCTAACAACGATGATGCGAAGATTCCATGATTGGTACATGAAAACCTGCAGAGAGTCTGGGGGGACGAATACTTTGTATCTGAGAGTTAAAGAGGAGCACGACCTCGTTGGAATTGATTTGTTGATTGTTCCATTTGAGGAGTTCTTCCAATGGTTCAATCAAAAGGCCCTCGCTAAATTAACTGTCACTTGCTACTGTCTGTAAGTACTACTTCTGTCATTAAGTCTATATATAGCTCAGCTCTTTCATTGCATGTACATATGATTATCCTCACTATATTATGCAGATTGAAGATCGTCGAGTGCAGAAAAGCAGAAATGTATGATATTGGGTTCATTAACACAAATCTCATAGATAAATTTGAGGTTGAAAAGAACACCGATGATGTTGAGGCCAACTTGCTCAAATCATTGATACTAAATCAAAACAAAGATAGAATACTCTTTCCTTACAACTTTGAGTGAGTGTTACTGTCTTGTGCATATTCGGTTTCCCTTATTACTCGAGCGAGGTTATAGTAATGTAATTGATGAGTTATGCATGCGTGCGCAGCTTCCACTATATTCTCCTGGAGATTAAGCTTGAGCAGGGACTAGTAACCGTCTTAGACTCGAGACGAAAAATCTCCCGAGACCTATGCGGACATGACTAAAATGCTCGAGAAGTAAGTTCAATCGATCATTATCGCACCATATCAGCAACTTTTTGTTCATTTCCTGATATCAAGTAATTGTTTTCTTTGTCTCGCAGGGTTTGGAAAGTATTCACCGCACAAGCTCCGGGACTGTCGGGGGAGCTGCGATGGACATACCCGAAAGTAAGTATTACTAGCTAGCTAGTTCCGCGCATCTCGATCCCGTTGATTCTAGCTATTTTCTTCAATGCCATTTATAATGCTTCATTATCAGTTTGATTGACCTCTATTTCTCGTAAAGTGCGTGTAGCAGGAACAAGGTAATGATTTCTGTGGATACTACGTGTGCGAGTTCATCTACAACGTGACTTGCAAAGATAAGCGGGGTACTCTAAAAGACAATTTGATGTGCATAAGCAATAATATTCACAATTTCATTTTATTACACCATCATTTCTGTTGAGTTTCATTCATATATATGTATTAACCCCCTTCTTCAAATTAGACGTGGGAGATGCGGAATGAACTCCTACCAAAAATCGCATGAAAGCAATTCAAGAGGAATTAGCGGGATTCTTTCTTGACCACGTCATCAATAAAGCCGAAGAATACCATGTGGAACTTGATTTCAGATTCTAGGGGATTGTAACAGATATTACATATTGTATATGTATGTAGCCAGTAGCGTCGGATAGATAATACGAAAACTTGTTGTTCGACCAATCTCTCGAAGAAGGAGAGGTCGATCACTTCTCTCGGTATGCATGACGAACTTCTGTACTTAATGGTTTCCTTCATTTTCTTACTAGCTAGCGTGTCGAGGGCCTCTCTATACATATAGTACGTAGCGTCGACCAAGCACGGAGATAAAAGAGGACACTTCTCTCTATTAATTAATTAGCTACCTAACATAATATATGAAGCACCTTAATTAACCATACAAAACCCCCAAATCCACCCCCCTTTCAGAAGAAAAAAACCCTAGCCCCTGAACAGCTGACGCTTGGATGCCTATTGGTCCCAGTTGGTGCCACCAAACGGGACTAAAGACCCTCCTGCTTGCGCTCGCCACAGCGGCCACGTGGAGGCCCATCTGTCCCGGTTCGTATAAGAACCGGGACTAAAGGCCAAGGGCATTAGTAACGACCCTTTAGTCCCTGTTCCGCAACTGGGACAGATGGGCCTTATGAACCGGGACAAATGGCCCTTTTTCTACTAGTGTTTTACGGTACATCAAAACAATACCAGCTGTCCATTCGCAACCATTTGATGGACTAGATCCACCAGTACTACTGGACGTGATCGGTAGTATTTTTGTTTTAAGGGCATGCACATTAGTTTAGACACTTATAGTCTATAATAATCCTCCACGTCTCGAAACAGGCTTTCGCCCCGCTTTATATATAAAGCAACAATACTCAAGTTAATTACATGGCGGAACAATACAATGTGGTGAGTTAGCCCTCCGATACAACAGATCCTTCAATACTAAGCCAACACACTCACACAAGACTGCGTGGCCGGACAACTAGTGACATAAGACCAGAGTACAAAGCTACGACATGACCTAGGACACCTAGCCTCCACGGCAACGCCCTCCGGATGGGAATGCTGTTAAGGCATATCTCTCTCGATGTAGTTTTGGTGATTGATGACAACATGTTTGCGGACTAATCGTGTGCTTTGAGCATTTCAAAGATTCATCCTTTGGCACGAGACGATTTCTTTCCCCTCAGAGTGTTATTCAAGACGGTGTAGCTCTTTTGTTTCTTGTTTGGTGGACTAGTTTCGTAGGAGTCACCGTACTATCAAGAGGGGGTCCGCTTTGGTAAGGCTTGGGTGGAATCAACACGTACACATCCTTTCCTCACCTTCTGAGTCGTTCCGCTTCAATGGAGTGCTCTTTCCCCTTTCAGTCTGCTGTTTTGGGTCCAAGCGGTAGTACCGCAGTACCCAGCGGTAGTACCGCTTGTGGGTCTCAGCCACAGTACCGCTGCGGTACCGGGCCCCTACCGCGTCGACTTGAGGGGGTCGCCTCTCGTGTCGGGTTGTGTGGCACTTGCAGCGGTAGTAGAAGCGGTAGTACCGCCCTACCACCGCGACAGTACCGCACCGGGCTCAGTTCCTGCACCGCACGGTAGTACCGCCCTCTGCGGGGCTGTTTTGGGGGTAACGGTTGGATGGGTTCCCCTTGTATAAAAGGGGGTCCTCTTCTTCTTCGTTGACTTACTTCTTCCCCCAAAAGCTCCATTAATGCTCCAAGCTCCATTTTCGCCCGATCTCTCTCCCTAGCCAATCAAACTTGTTGATTTGCTCGGGATTGGTTGAGAAGGCCCCGATCTACACTTCCACCAAGAGAAATTTGATTCCCCCACTAATCCCTAGCGGATCTTGTTACTCTTGGGTGTTTGAGCACCCTAGATGGTTGAGGTCACCACGGAGCCATAGTCCATTGTGGTGAAGCTTCGTGGTGTTGTTGGGAGCCTCCGATTAAGTTGTGGAGATTGCCCCAACCTTATTTGCAAAGGTCCGATCGCCGCCTCCAAGGGCACCAATAGTGGAATCATGGCATCTCACATTGTGTGAGGGCGTGAGGAGAATACGGTGGCCCTAGTGGCTTCTTGGGGAGCATTATGCCTCCACGCAGCTCCAACGGAGACGTACTTCTCCTCAAAAGGAAGGAACTTCGGTAACACATCCTCGTCTTCACCGGCTCCACTCTTGGTTATCTCGTACCTTTACTTGTGCAAGCTTATTAGTGTTACTTCCCTTGCTTGTTGTGCTTGTTGTTGTTGCATCATATAGGTTGCTCACCTAGTTGCACATCTAGACAACCTACTTTGATGCAAAGTTTAACTTGGTAAATAAAAGCTAAAAATTGTTAGTTGCCTATTCACCCCCCCCCCCCCTCTAGTCTACCATATCGATCCTTTCAATTGGTATCAGAGTCTCATCTCTTTACTAAGGACTTTGCCGCCCAAAGAGTATGGTTGACACCGTAGACAGTGTGGAGGAGCACTTCGGTGTGGATCCGATCTCGTCTACGGGCGATGGGGGAACCTCGGTCTCTTGTGAGGAATTCAATGTAGCCTTGAAGACATTGAAAACCTCCATGACGACCGAGGTTGAAAGTATGTTTACTAAATTCATTGAAGGGCTTAAAATATCCACCGCACCGTTGAAAGTGGGTGATCCCACTGACAAGGTGACGGATTCTAACTCCGACAAGGGGGAAGCTAGTAGTGGAAAGGCTCCTTCCTCTAGTGGTAAAAATGGCACCGGCATCTTTGCCCATGTGGAACCACCACTTGTTTATGGTGGACCGATTCCTTCCACTTATTTGAATCATGTCGGTCCTCCCCTTAAGATTATGAAAAATGAGGACTTTGATTTTTGGGTTTATTGCTTTAAGCGCCATTTAAATCATGCGAATACTAATCTTTAGAGAATCTCTGAAGAAGGTTTCTATCCACTGCACATCGACATCGCCCCAAAGAAGTGGTCCAGAGCTCCCCTTAATAACCCTGCCTCCTTCCAGGCGCGGCCCTCATTTTCAGTCATGTACACTAAAATCTCGGTGATGGTGTAGCACCCTCAAATATGATCATGTTCTAATGTTTCTGCAGCTAAAAAAAACCAATAATAATGATGGCGCGGATGTCCTTCTGCAGGTGCCCCCTATATATCCTTGCTTAACACCATGTGCCTAGCATCTCATACGCCGGCGGTACCCACTTTTGCTTGCCCAAGGCGGTGCACACAACCGTCCCCAGAGTTCTCTCAAATACAAAACCAAGTAGGATGTGGTTGATGGTTTCAGCATGTTGATCACATAACAGGCATGCATCATGTACAACATCTATTCTTTAGGGCTAGCCAAGGAAAGAATCGACACTGCAACAGGGCCTTCAGTTTCTATGATAACTCCAAGGTGGGCACCACCTCCCGCCCTGTAAACTTGGTAGCCTGTGCGGACCGGACCAAGAAAACGCCATCCAGCTCCCAAGCCCAACGAATAGTATAGGCAACCCTAGTGTGTAGCCGCACGTTGGCAATTCTTTGCCATAGTACCAAGTATTCCGCCAATGTGCTCAATTTCATAATGGGATGAATGTCCCTCGCCCAAGCTCCTTTCGTAGGAGCAATGCAAACATTTCTTGCCGATCGCACGTGCTATGCCATTATGGCATACATCTGCGGAGCTAGCTCCTCAATTCGTAGGCTATCATTCCGACGATCCTCCCAAAACAGCATACCATGACCGTCACCTATGCCAAGTCTTGTCGCCGTCTTCACTAATGTCATTGATCATCCGACATCCTAATCTCGAGTTCCTTCCATGGCTATGCCAACTCTTTTTGCCGTCTTAACTAATGTACTTGAATTGCCACACCCATGGCCGCCACAATTTTCATTGGAAGATAACTCCCTAGCAAGTGCACAGTTTCCACCATTCGCCGCCGCTTTGCCGCACCCATGGCCACCACAGTTTTCAGTGGCAGATCGAGCACTAGAATTGCGTGAATTGGGATCACTAAACTTGCCATAAAAATGTTTGAAGTTGCCATGTGTTCGTGCCACACGCGTGACACTTATCAGGGTCCTAGAAGTATGGTACTCCCATGCTTCCACCTCGTTAGGTTTGATTACTGCGCCATCAATAAAATTTGGAATCTAAATCGATTCACACATTGCTGAACATCGAGCAAAACTAAGAACTGAATCAATATTTATTGAAGTTGTAACTGAGCTACTCTTCAACAAGCGATTTATCGTTTATGTTTCTTGAAGGATCAAACAAATTTGAGTTTACAAGTTTACAGTGCACTATGACTGGGTGCATCGCTCAATGCAGAGGCCATGGCTTACTCTACTTTTCAAAAAGAATAAGTTTACAGTGTTCTGGATGCATCTTTTCGTACTAAATTCATGATCTAAAGAGTTCTCATAGTTTTTCGTTTCTTCTTCTTATTAATTTTGTTAAAGCACGTCTTACTAGTAGAAAACAGGGCTTTGATCATAGCGCAATATACACATTAGTCCCGGTTGCATTACGAACCGGGACTAATGTGATCATTAGTCCCGGTTCGAGCAACTAAAGGCATAAGTCTCGGTTCACATGGGCCCTTTAGTCCCGGTTTGAGACACCAACCAGGACAAAAGGGCATCGCACCCTTTAGTCCCGGATCGTGTCTCAAACCGGGACTAAAGATTAGACCTTTAGTCCCGGTTCGAGATATGAACCGGAACTAAATGGTGTGATGCCCTTTTGTCCCGGTTCGTGTCTCAAACCGGGATTAAAGGGCCCATTTCTCAAACTCTACCCCCCCCCCCCCCCCGCGTATTGCCATTTCATTTTTAGAAAAAAAAGAAAATGATAAAAACTTCAAAAAAATAAAATCCTTCGAGATGTAGTTATATTACTACATCTACTAGTTAGGAAAATTAAAAAACTTAAATTTGGACATATTTTGCAAAAAAAAGTGTCATGAAAAAGTAAAACGGCTATAACTTTTGCATACGATGTCGAAAAAAACGTATAATATTTCAAAATGTTTAGCACGAAAATCCGCATCCGATTGTGACGGCCTATGGCCTGTTTGAAAATTTTTAGAATCCTCAAATTCTAAAAGGAAAAAACATATGCTCAAATTTTAGTTTTTTTTAATTTTGGTTAAATCTGGTCAAACTATGGCCAAACTACTTATTCCAGAAGTATTAGTGTTACTACATAATTATTCAAGAATATTAGTGTTACTAAATAATTATTTTAATTTTTTAATTTTGGTCAAATCTGGTCAAACTATGGTCAAACTACTTATTCAAGAAATATTAGTGTTACTAAATAATTATTGTTTTTTAGAATAACAGTTCTAAACTCAAACAGTGAAACGTGTGACTTCATGCTCAAGCTAAACTCCTGAGGGTTAAAAGGATTGACATCTTACTATTGTGAGGAAAACAACAAGTGCAGACTTGGAAACGAGGGGGAATAGAATCCGGAAGTTAAGCGTGCTCAAGCTCGAGTAGTGAGAGGATGAGTGACCGGCCGGAAAGTTAGATGATTTAGAATGATGAGGGGTGATTAGAGATTAGAGGTTAAATTAAGCAGTGATGAGGGGTGATTAGAGATTAGAGGTTAAATTGAGCAGTGATGAGGGATGATTATAGATTAAATTTGAAAATGCGAAAAAAGAAATTAAAAACAAATTCATAAAATTTTCTTTAGTCCCGTTTGGTGTTATCAACCGGGACTAAAACGGGACTAAAGACCCTCTAGAACCGGGACAAATATCTTTTTTTCTACTAGTGTTTAGATGTGTTCTAGGTGTTACATATCTAAGTTATATGTCACTGATTTTATGCGAAAATCTGTATGGGTATTTTTATTATTTTATTTTTGATTGAGTCACTCTCTGATATGCAATAACTAGAATACATTTGTCCAAGACAGACATTTTTAATAGCTTAATCTGCACTGTGGAGCACTCACTGCCTATCGACAATATCTCGAGTGCACCACATATCGTACACGTCTACATGCGTCTGCGTGGCCTGGTACGTGCTACATGCAACACATGCAACGTATACACGTGCCACGGTTTCTTCAGCGACAAGGCCTATCATTGTGGCTGGACAATTGATGCCATATATTTGCTCAGCAAAGACTAAGAGTGGACTTGGGACGAATGGTAACAAAAATAACACGTCAGATCGAATGGCGCGGTGCTTTAAATATGTTATCCAAATCCAGGATCACTCGATCGCGTAAAATTTCAACAAAGCACGTGGTGCAAAACCGCTCTCTGGCCACCTATATATGACTACCATCTAGCAACACCATCGAACACAAACGTTTATACTTTATATACTCGTAAATAAACTAGCAGCCTCAATGGAGAAGAAGAGGGTGGCCGTCGTCGGAGCCGGCGTGAGCGGGCTGACGGCGTGCAAGCACCTGCTGGAGCGCGGCTGCCGGCCGGCCGTCTTCGAGGCGGACAAGCTCCTGGGCGGCGTGTGGGCGCGCGCCCCAGACTGCACGTCGCTGCAGTCGGAACGGCCCATGTACCAGTTCTCCGACTTCCCTTGGCCGGAGTCCGTGAAGGAGGTGTTCCCGGACCGCCGCCAGGTCGCCGACTACCTTGACGCCTATGCCCGTCACTTTGGCGTGCTCGACTGCGTCAGGTTTGGCCGCCGGGTGGTCGGGATGGAGTATGTGGGCGTCGGTGAGGAGGAGGTGGTGGAGTGGGAGGAGTGGGCCGGGTGCGGCGAGGCGTTTGGTTCTGGCGAGGGTGAGTGGCGTCTCACCGTGGCCGACGCCGAGGACAACATGGAGGTACATATATGGACTGATCCACGAACTAGAGTTTTTCTAGATGAAGTACTACCTAGCTGATCCATGCCTCTCTCGACCGTGTTTGTATCAAAGTTTTAAATAGCCGGCAGCCCGCTATAGCTCTTTGCGCATGTTGCCGCTATTTGATTTCATGTACAATTTGCCGCTATAGTCTCGTTATAGCCCCGCTATAGCTGTTTTTAAGGGTTGCCGCTATATACCATAGCCTGCTATTTAAAATTGTGGTTTGTATGGTTTTCACTTTCAATGAGATTCAGATGAAACTCAATGAATTTCAGTAGACACTGAAATATTTAGCTTTCAGCCAAAATATTAAGCAATTTCAGTAGTACACAGCAATTCAAGTATCTTTTTTATTATTTTCAGTAATTTTAAAATTTTGGTTGAATTCAACTGTTTCAGCACTTTGACCAAAATCACTGAAATTGTTGCTGAAATATTTCCAAAACTGAAAGTGAAAACCACTTTGCTTCCATTTTCTAACCCCTAGCATGTAATGTCCCTTTTCAATCAGTGAAGCTAATGAGGTATTAAATGCATCATATTTTCCTGTCTCCAGACACACGTGGCAGACTTTGTGGTTCTTTGCATTGGGAGGTTTAGTGGTGTGCCCAACATACCCACGTTTCCTCAAGGCAAAGGTCCAGAAGCATTTGATGGGCAGGTGATTCACACCATGGATTACGCCAAAATGGGCACCAAGAAAGCTAACGAGATGGTAAAGGGCAAGCGTGTGACCGTCATTGGCTACTTGAAATCAGCGCTCGACGTGGCTGCTGAATGTGCAGACGTAAATGGTACACAATCCTACAACTAAATTTTTTTTTCGTCTTTGTGCAGAAGTAACTATGTCATCATCACAAATTTTGTTCGCATGACCAACAATAGGGCTGTTTTTTGTCATTCGGCGAAATTGAATGCATTGTCTGCCATTATTACATTGTCTGAATTCTAACAATTATTCTCGATAAGAACTTGGATAAATTTACTGATCCCTGCAGGTACTGAATATCCATGTACAATGGTTGTCCGAACAAAGCACTGGATCATACCAAGCTACTATGCTTGGGGTTTCCCTATATCAAACTTGTATCTGAATCGCTTCTCTGAATTCCTCATTCACAAGCCCGGCGAGGGCTTCCTCCTATGTCTCTTGGCCACCATCTTGACTCCACTGGTACTAAAAGTCAGCATGTTGTTTTGCATTGATGTAATTTACACTTAGGTTTCAAAATAAATCGGCACACGCTTAATTCTTGTTTGTATATGAATAGAGGTGGTTATTCTCAAAGTTTGCTGAGAGCTACTACTCCATCCCCATGAAGAAGCATGACATGGTGCCTGAGCATAGCTTCTTTGAGGCACTAGCGACATGCTTGATCGCCATTACACCAAAGGATCACTACAAGAGACTAGACGAAGGCAGCATTGTTCTAAAGAAGTCCAAGACCTTTAGCTTCTGCAAGGAAGGTGTAGTTGTTGAAGGTGAATCTTCGCCGATAAAGAGTGATATAGTGATCTTCGGAACGGGATTCAAGGGAGACCAAAAGATCACGAGCATGTTTACTTCAGAATACTTTCAGAGTATTGCAGTTGGGCCAATATCCTCGACTGTACCTCTATACAGGTTACTTTACTATTACTACCTGACTTTTGTGTACATGTGTAGCTGATTTCCAATCCAGATCGGGTTATTGAAGATTTTCTTCATTTTTACATTCAGGGAGTGCATACATCCTAAGATTCCGCAGCTTGCGGTCCTTGGTTATTCAGAGAGTTTGGCGAATCTGTACACTGCAGAAATTCGGGGCAAATGGCTAGTGCATTTCATTGATGGTGGATTCAGATTACCAAGTGTTAAAGCGATGCAGGGTGATATCCTTGAGTGGGAGAAGTTTATGAAGCGCTATTCTCGTGTCTACTTCCGGAGGTCCTGTATTGGGCTTCTTCACATCTGGTACAATGATCAACTATGTCAAGACATGGGATGCAACCCGAGAAGGAAGAATAGCATTTTAGCTGAATTATTTGAGGTATATGGTCCCCGTGATTATGTTAATCTTCACCCCAAGTAAGAGGAGGTCTTGGTAGGATTCTTATGTGCAGCTCATATGTTCTGAGCAATCGATGTGGGTTATGTCAGCATAGTATGTTTTTTTATGTATTTTCGAGCCTGATTATCCTTTATGGTCGATCATATGATATTTTGATAAATAATGATTATGTGATGAACATACATCAGATATCTTAAACATATGATATTTCAAATAAATAATGATTCTGTGATGAGCATACATCAGATATGTTAAACTGAGAACATCACGATATGAGAAAATGAACCACGCGCATGGTTAAATTAGCGTTGCCTTCCACAAATATTATATCTGATGACTGGTGAGACACACAGAATATGGTTGATCTCTACAAACGTTAGGCAAGAATCCAACTATTCTACTAACCATCTAGACTAGGATTAATCTTCAAGCATCCAAAAATGCCTACCTATTCTGTCAGCCAAGAGGCAGGGCACATCAAGACTTATGAACGCTCCGTGGGAGATAAGTTTGTTTCTAACTACATGGTTCAATCTAGCATAGAGGATGTGCAACATCAACCATTTCTAGTGTTGCACAGATATTGCAAATCAAATAATAACCATTTCTAATGTTCCACTTGAGCTACTCCATGTGAGAAACCAAATAATGGCTGCCTATTGCAACTGAGCGCACGAGACAACATCTCATTATTGCAAGCAACTACGATGAGCTTGTTGTCTTTGCTGGCCACCGACATCTATGGCATTGCGCCATTTTGAGAGGATTCAGTGGCCGCGATGGGGTCAAACAAAAAGAAACCAAAATCATAACAAGGGTGTCATAGTTCATTACAAGAATCTAATTCCATGACAAGTCACAAGGCAGCACAAACTACAAGTGAAAAGAGTGATAACCGAACAACCCAGTCTGACAGCAAGAGGATGGATTAGTTTCTTGCAAAAATGTGAGAAACAAACAGGTGACACGAACTCAAGAGAATCACACATAACAAAGTGCTCGAACCCCACTTCCAAGGATTTCATTCAACAACAGGTGAGCACCACATCATTTCAGCTCCAAATCCCGCCAAAGTGAAGGTCCATGGTCACCGCTTAGATGTCATCAACATCATCATACATGGCAGATTCTGAGCCAACATCATCATAATCATCCACATAATTGAATTCACCATCATCATCATCATCCATGACCACATTCAGCAAATCATCGTGCATATCAACCTCAAAATCAGAACCAGAGTAATCCTCACTGTAATCCTCACTGTCAACGTAGGCCCAGTACTTGAAATCAGAGATGGGATCATGAGGAAGCTTAAGGTTTCTAATTCTAGCACACTTTGATTTCATAGCATCATCTATTTGGAGGTTGTAGCACATACGTATGTCAAGTGATTCAAGGTGAGGGCAATGGTCAAGGATTGCCATCAGTCCATCATTAGTTACTTCGCTGCCAATCAACTAAAGGACTTGGAGATGAGGCATACTGTTAGCAATCCATGATGCTTCTGGGTCAATCTCTATGCGCTCATAGGCTGCATCAAACCGCTTATGAAAATCAGCCCAGCGTTCATTTAGCTTAAAGCATTTCAGTTGTGAGCGGCTTTTGTCAACTAACTCGCAGAAATTGCCATACAATGAGCAGAACGAAATATCCAGTTCTTCAAGCTGAGGAAGGCGATTAATTGCCTCTGCCAACCCTTTATCAGATACTTTATCACAAAAGCTGAGCTGAAGGCTCTTCAACGAGAATGCTCTGCATTGAGACATGGTAAGTTTTTAGCCAACCCAAACATTTAAGCTATATCAAATCTAAACATGCTTTCCAAGCTCACAATGAGAAATATCACTGGAACAATATAACCAATTAAAATCCATGTGAAAATAAAACATTCTATGATGTTGGATTCATCATAATCTTCAAAAAGGTTGATAATTGCAGTCACATGCAAATGAAGTTCAACATGCAGTTCTAACAAAATACCACATGACTTGATACTGTGTGTGAATTCTACATGTCACATTCAGTAGAATGATGAGAATAAGAGCAGAAGAGGGCAATGAAACATGTGTCAGGCGGCATCCACCCTACAACAGGCGCAAATTCAAGCCTAAACTAGGTTCCGCTAATGACGTAAGGTCCAAGAAGAGAGTTCCTTACTTTCTACTCCAGTATAGAGTATAGATATAATTAAGAGGTTATTTTTCAATTAGGAAGTCAGAATAATTAGAAATTTTTTAGTTAGATTCAGATTGAGGTGAAGTCAGATCAGTTTGTACGCATAGCCTAAATAATGGCCAAACATTAGTTGAAAAATAATCAAGCAAGTTTAATCCCAATCTTTGTTCCCTTGCTATCACGCCAGGCGTTCTGTCTCTCTATGCTAAAAAAGAGTGAATTGCAAAAAACCACCACATGGAAGTCTAGGTTTGCAGAAAATACTGGTTTAAGAATTTGTGACAAAAACCATTGATTCTTGGGCTAATCTTTTGCAAAAAACACCGATCAGTCTCTTTGAGCATTTTAACTCTGATTATGACATGTGGGTCCTGCATTTGATGACGTGGCATAACAGTCTAAGGTATATGACGATAGATGCTGGATTGTCTAGATTTACAAAATAGTCCCTGTAGTTTTATAGGGACACCCTTCAACAACAACAACAACAACAACAACAACAACAACAACAACAACAACAACAACAACAACAATAATAATAATAATAATAATAATAATAATAATAATAATAAGCAATCAGCTCCACATCAGATTTGGGCTCCCAAGCAGCCGAACAAAGCAGCAGCACGCCGGTCATGGGCCTCGTCACCGGGAGCGGAAGCAGAGGGCACGGGCACACATGCGTGGCTGCTGCGGCAGTCGGCAGCGGAGCTGGCTGGGCGGGTGAGCTGGCGCATTGATTAGTCAATTCTTCTTCTCTCTCTCTCTAAAAAATCCTCCCACGTCGCCGTCGGCCGGCGAGTGCCCTCGTCGTTGTCCAGTGGCCCAGACCTCGAGCACGGCCTGCCGCAGAGCCAAACGTCACCGCCATCCTCGTGGCAGCCAGAGCTCGCTGGTTGAAGAACGCATGCGCCTGCCCCTCTGGCTCCTCGCCCACATCCAGGCCTTCACAAGGCGGCGCCGCGGCTGAGCTTGCCAGTGATGCGCTCTAGACCAGCCTCCCCTCCACCATGAAGCTCTGTAGCCGGGAGTTCCCCGACCACCCTCCTGTATCTGTCGAGGAGGACACCATCGGGCACCTACCTAGAAGGCTGGAACGCAAGCATAGGGTCGCCCGCCACCCCCAGGACCCAACTGGCGCCCTCGCGCACCCACCTGGAACGCGAGCACGGGGTCGTCGGACACCCCCGACACCCACCTGCGCACCCCCGAGAACGGGGTGGCCGGCCTACTGCCTCTTCTTTCCTCCTCGGATTACAGAAGCTCACACGAGGGGGTTGCTCGATCCCCAACTGGATCGGGATAGTTTCAGGGAGGGAGGAGTTCTTCACAAATGACCCATCTAACATTGCTTATCGCAAACGTTGCGCCACATCAGCAAATGGTGGTCTCCATCTGTCATAATCCTCATCAGATGGGCCAAAGCCATCAACTAGCATTTTTTGCAAAAGATTAGGCCAAAAATTAGTGATTTTTGGCAAGAGATTGTAAACCGGTGTTTTCTGCAAACCTAGGCGCTAATGTAGTGGTTTATTTGCAATTCACTCGCTCAAAAACCATGGGTAAACGAGGTGTATAGTTTTGTCCCTCCTATCAGCCACAATCAGAATCTTCGCTCAACCAAAACCTTTATACCCAAAGCCTGGTAGAAATCAAACTTGGTATATCCAGCAAATTCAATCATCAATCAATAAAAGTGAGATCACTTTATTTCAATGCACCAATAGATCAACAAAACAAAAAAATATGAACTTTGACTAGCACTACGCATAACAAGCAAACAGATGGTTGCTTTGTATTAGCGCACTGTAACACTATTTCAGAGGAATAAAATCATACCTTTTCACAAAAATAAAATAAAAAGAAGGTCACAAGAATATTTCAAAAAAAAATGGAGGCTTTTTTGCTTCAGCGAGGGGATATAGAAGTTGCAATACCATAACAGAAAGTAGCTACTAACAGTTAGATCGTCAAACAACTTTCGTCGCGACTAGGGTTCCTCCTCCCGCTCCTCCCCGCCGCCGCCGGCCGCCCTCCCCTCCCACCGCCTCCGACCACGGGCCGCGCGCGTCGCGCCCCTCCTCCCCCTCCTCCTCCTCCCCCTCCTCCTCCTCCCCCTCCTCCCCCTTGTCCGCTCCCCCCCCCCCGGCGGGCGTCGGGCCTGCATCCTCTTCTCCTCCAGCCCCACCCCCCCGTCCTTCTCCTCCCGCCGTCGCCCGCGAGGTCCGCCGGGCCCTGCCCGCGCGGCGCCGGCAGCGGCAGGCCGTTCTTTCCCTGCGCGCACTTGGGGAGGCTGGGGGGCCTCCTGGTGGCGGCGGTGCAGCTCGGCCTGCAGCGGTGCGGCTCGCCGGCAGGCCGCGGGGTCCTCGGTGCGGCGGCGCGGCCGTTGGTCGCGGGGCAGCGTGGCGGTGCTGGTGGCTGGCGGCGCCCGGGCGGCCCAGATCTGGGCCCTTTAGGGCTCCATCTAGGCTAGGGCGGGCTGGCGGCGACGGTGCTCCCTGGTTGATGGCGAGGAGGCGGTGGTCTGCGGGCGGTGGCGGCTTCGTCGGCCGGCGAGCTGCAGCGTGACGGCAGGGGCTATCCGGACCCTTTTTGGGTCCTGCCGAGCCTTGGCGCCTGGCAGGCCCCTTGTCCATGCGTCCGGTCGGCTCGGCGGAGGCGGTGGTGGTTGTCCCCTCACGTCGGCGATGTTGCAGATGCCCCCGACACTACTAGGAAAATGCTTACCAGTAGCGTTGGTTTTTTTGCTACCAATAGCGTTGGTAGACGCGCTACTGCTACGGCACTACAGCTATTTTTTAGTAGTAGTGCTTGTTTGTCCCAGCGCTACTGGTAACTGAAGATAGCAGTAGCGCTTTTTTGTAACCCATGCTACTACTATCCTAAGTACTAGTAGCGTGCATTTTTCTCCCACGCTACTACTAGCTAATTAGGACTAGTAGCGTGCACCTTTTCCCCACGCTACTACTAGCTAATTAGGAATGAAAAAATTAGATGCCATATTCATGGATGGAAATCAGAGACACATCCAGTGCAAGACAAACTAAGGTCATAGAACCATCTCAACTGAAAGAGATCACAAGAGTCCATTTAACATCATATGCACACAACCATCATCGAAACGTGTGTACCTTCCCTAGTGTTCACCACCAACCTAAACAAACATCTTCTCTAGACCCAAATCCTCAACCCCCCCCCCCCCCCCAGACGGTGGCGTCGAGGTCCTCCACCTCGGCAACCTTCGGTGTCACGATCACCTGGACGATCATCTGTGCGACATGGCCGCCGGCCTTCACCGGGTTGAAGAGCACAGCGCCCACCGGGCCGCGCTAGTCCGCGTCAATCAACCCTGCGTCCACGTCGGGAAAGTGAAAACTTGTTAGTATGCAAATATCATAAGTTCAACCAAATAGTATATTACAATTCACAAGACCAATTAAGTTAAGATTCCTTCTCATCTAGCAATTTAAAAGAGCTCATGCCAAAAATATATGCTTAATTCCTCACTGGCTATACAAACTAAATGGTACAGGAACGCACATGGTTACCATGGATACCAGTCTAGATTAGTATTGTCTATAAAGTTGCAATTCCTAAAGTTGATCGTCTCTTAGTTTTGTGAGCAAAATATGTTCCTTTTTAGAAAGCGTACAACTACCAATATCTTGTTACGATCTTAGCTATGCGATACGGTTAACAGATAAACACACGCCATCTTTTTTTGAGAATATAAACACACATAATAAATATGTGTGCAGATGTAGCATGGATCATCGAAGGCACTGACAATTAAAAATAGTAGTATTGCAAGGAATTATTCCAACTAAGCCTAAATTAAGAGCCCTTCATCGGAAAAAAAAACAAAGCCTAAATTCAGCAAGCAACAGCTCCATAGCAAGAATAAAGGAAGGGTTCGTAGTTACCAGAGTCTTGCCGTTGACCAGACTCCAGTGACCGTGCGAGGCAGAGCAGCGAGACTCCTAGCAAGAATAAAGGAGTGGATTGAAGTATCTTTGTGTGTGTGTGTGTGTGTGTGTGTGTGTGTGTGTGTGTGTTTACACAGCAGAGCGTGTACCTAATGCTCCACTTGACTTGACTTGTCTTCCTGACCACACATTGTGGCTGGAAATCCTTTGGAGTTTGGAGTGGCAATCATGTGGAGGTTTTTTTTTTGAGAGAGAAATCATGTGGAGGTGTGTAGCCTATATCTTCGTTGTGCAGAAAATTAGTGGAAGGCATGGGCCAAAAAAAGAATGGAAAAAATTCTCAAGATTGTAGCTGTTAAAGTTATACTAGCAAAAAGGCCCGTGCGTTGCAACGGGAGAAAAAAATACTACATACCCCTAGCCTAACAAGCATGGCTTAATGGTTAAAGGATAACCCTCTCCCCACACAATTCCATGTTCTCTATTCAAACATGGCATCCCATTGGTGTCGCTTATCCTCCTTTCCGCCCTCTACGATAGTGGCCGCAGTGTCTATTTGATGACAATGCATTGTCAATCCCAAGGTCATCATCTCTGATTTTTTTTTGCATATTCATTTCAGTAATCCATTTGTGTTAACCAAATGGACTGGTTAGGATTTGGATCCGAAGAATCCCAAAAGGAATTGTGAATGTTTTAGTTGAACCAATACTTTATTATAATTTCTATTATTTACTTTGTAGGAATTGCAACTCAACTCACTCCATCCATTTTTTTCTCTGGACAGTTACCACAAAATATTAGATTTACCCTACTAAAAGAAGTTTTAGTCTAACCGGTGGACAAAGAAACAAACATATATACCTGACCTGAGCATGTACTTGTATCTGTAGGAGGCACCCTGAAAGAAGAAAACAAAGCGCTCGCATATGACTCTTTCTCGTAAACCAGATTCGTCCACCGATGCATCACAGGTTCACAGCCCTGCAGTGCAAACATACACAAAGATTTAGGTAAGCAAACCATGATGTGAGAAGCCAAACTAAAAATTTAGCCAATGCATAAAGCTGTATGCAGTACAAACAGCAGCAATCTTGGTAGTGAGCACCTGCACAAAGCTTCTCCACCGTATAAAAAACAATCTGAAAGACATGTAGACGACAATGGAACTTGCAGTTGCAGTCTTAAGATGGATAAGCACCCATCAAATAAAGAAAGAGATAAGATAATACGCTGTGCCATTGGACTGGAATAGCATCCTCAACTTGAGGAACAAAACAATTCAAACCGGCAAGAACACAATGAAACACCTTTGAGAAGGCAAGGCCACAACCATGATGGATTAGGACAGGGAGCGCTTCTCCCCATTGTTACTGCTCTCCCTTGTTCCTCCTGCTCAGTTACTCAGAAAACAAATCGTCCTAAGCTCTGCCTCGTATGCAATTCTTGCCCGTTGTTCCTGTCCGCGAGCTGTCCTAGCCAAGCCATACCAACTCCTGTGCAGCTTCCGTCGTCTTCTTCTTTCCTATACGCAGCCACCGTCGACCATCGAACCGACATTGTCCCACTCCGATTCTGTCCAGTGGGAGGTCCGATGTCGAGGTGGAGCCACCTTGGCTGCCAATTCCTCCGCGTATCACTTTGCTTAGTTACAAGTGGAATCACACTCACACTAATAAAAAACTGTCAGCGGTCCAGTGAATTAACAGTTGACTAAGAGAACATGTATACAGCTACATGTACATAGTCATAGACATGAGCCAAGGCTGATGGATAGACAAAAATTATCACTAACTTGCTTAGTAAGTAGCACCAGATTGGATCACCGGAGAACGATATTACTATGGACTGTATGAATACTCCATGTATTTTTACCCAGGCAACTAACAACCTCACCCTGAGTAAATGTCCTACCTGGAGAAGAAAATTGCTTGAAAATACAGACCATGTGAGGGGTTGCTGGTTGGTCAGCTTATTCAATATGTACTACTCAAAATTGCATCTGATTGCTGCCATTCTTGTTCGAAATCAATTCCAGCAGCCATAGTCGATACGATTTGGGAATCGAAGTCGCCACAACCAATTGGCGCAGAAATGAGAGGGGGTCGGATCGGGGGAGGGAGGGAAGGGGCGGGGGACCTTGATGTGGCGCTGGCCGTCCTTGTGATGCACGAGGTGGAGCTCCTTGTCGTCGACAGCGTCAGTGCCGCAGGCCCCCACGCCGAGCGCGAGAACACCACGTCCCTGTAGGGAGCACAGAGATGGTGTGAGCGCGCGCGATGGGATCAACCGGCAGAGCCGTTCCGTGGATCTGAGGTCCGCACGCACCAGAAGAGAAGAGTGAGGCGGGGGCTCGGGGGAGGCAGAAGGGGGAGAGGGGCCGCGCGAGTAGGCGAGCTCGACGTAGGGGTCAACGGACGCGGCGGGTCGCTTGTTCGTCGCCATGGCCCCTCCGCTGCTGTTCAGCAGGGCCGACGGCGAGTGGGTTGAGAGAAGAGAGGAGGTATAAGGGAGGCGGGGGTGGAGGGGATCTGGATAGGGTGTTGGGTGAATTTTTTTTTGTAGCGTGGGTGATAGTAGCGAGTTTTGCAATCCAGGCGCTACAGCTATGTCTTTAGCCGTAGCGCTGGGTTGATCACCCACGCTGCTACTATGTCTTGACTTCGGGGTGTAGTGTGGCACACTTACTAGTAGCGCTGCCAAAAAAAATCACGCTACTGCTAAGTAATACCAGCAGCTCGTTTTGTACCAAGCGCTACTGGTATTTACCAGTAGCGTGGGGTCCCAAACAAACGCTACTGGTAAAGTTCTAAGTATAAGCATTTTTCTAGTAGTGCGAGGCCACTATCTCTTCTCCCGTCCTCCAGGTCTCGTGTCGGTGACCTCAGGAGACGGCGAAGTTGATTCGGTGACCGTGGTGGCACATGTTAGTAGGCGGCGTGATGGGCGGTGCACTATGTTTCGTCTGGGGTGGTGGTGGGGGTTTGGGTTGGGAGAAATCTCTAGCGGCTCGTCCGGTCCCGACGCGGCGACGCCTGTGGGTGCCGCCGGACCTTCCTGAAGGGCGTTGGGTACACCCTCCCCCCACTGCCCCCGCGTACCGGGGGAAACCCTAGGACTAGTCCGGGCAACAGCGGCGTCGTCGTCGCCTCCTTGAAGGTGTTGCTTGGTACGCGGCACTTCAGAGTGCTGGGAGCATGGATTTTGAGTCGCTCGACTAGTCGACGACTAGTCTATGAGTCGCAAAAATATGGTCGACTCAGCTTAGTGTCGACTTGCGACTCTGAGTCGCGACTAGTCACAACGCAGGCTCGACTTCTTCCGAGTCACTGCCCCAGAGTGACTCGCATGAGTCGCGACTCAAAAACCATGGCTGGGAGAGTGGTGGTACTTCTCCGGAGGGTGCAGCGGTCACCGGTCGTCTTAGTTCCGTTGTTCTGCCGTTGTTGGCATTTGTTTCTCTTTCTTTTTGCTCTATTTTGCTTTGGACTTATTTGTGGTTGCTTTGTAATACAAAGCGGGGGAAGCCCTTTTTGGTAGCTAGTAACAGTTAGTAGTTACACATTTATTTGTTCACTACATAGTTGTTGACTATTGTTATTACTACATGATACAGATTTACACAAAGGGTATGGAATGTGCAGTCAGCAAAGGGCCTTCAACAGTTTGTATGAAGAAAATGTTGAAGAGGGAGGCCCCACAGTGAACCAATTCAAGTATGTAGTTAACTACATGAAACGTGCAGGCTCACTAAAACGTTCAGCCTTTCAGTACAATGGTTATTTCGCACATAGAAGTCACCCAATCAGCACAGAGCCAACCTACATCTTCATTTTGAAGTGATTCTTCTACACTCCAGTTAATACAGAAGGTAGAACATGTACCATGTCAGCTGTATGACTCTATCATCTACTCAAAAACATTTAATAACATATAATGCTAGTTAACCATGCAGGTCAGACCATTAAAGTGAGTATTTGTGGTCTATAGATCAAGAATTACTTAGACCTTTACAGCAAGTAAATCATCAGGAGAAGGTAATTTGCTGTAAACCAACAAAAATATTCAGATGGCCTTTTACCCTGTGAAGTCTCCACACTGAAACTTACCTACCCTCGTATGTTTTAGGTATTTGTACCCAAAGAGCACAAGACACCAGTCTCAGGAATCCTGCTATTGGCAGAGAGTAGTGGGAACAGGCCAATTCCCACCAGGAAAACAAACCTTCACTATTCTACTCTACATACATTTTCTGGGTTGCTCCACTTTTTCTCCCGAGCTACGCGCTAAGCAGCGTTTACCAAATTACATTGAGTCACACAAAGATGCAACACTAGAGACTCACGCGATATATTCTAAGCATTTTACTGCTGATCCACTGTAAACTAATCTTACATTCTTAAGAAGTTGATTCTCACTACAACTAATTCTCTCAACATGCACACTGTCCACAT
This sequence comes from Triticum aestivum, assembly GCF_018294505.1. NCBI lineage: Eukaryota > Viridiplantae > Streptophyta > Magnoliopsida > Poales > Poaceae > Triticum > Triticum aestivum. Next base: position 36,325,998 of record NC_057797.1, on the reverse strand, counting down.
CATCATTGACATGCATTCATCCAACTCAGCAAATATGCCACCTCAGCAAAAGAATTACACGATTTAAATAGTCTGGTTTAATCACACATCGTTTCCTCTTCCTCTTCCTCTTCTGAAGCCCACGAGACATTTACTCTTCTGAAACCCACGAGACATTCTCCTCTTTAATATCCGATACGGACCGTCTCTTATCCTTATCCTCAGCCCTCCACCGCTTCTGTTTCTCAGTGGTCTGCACGTCCATCTTCTCCGTCAGAAATCTTGAAGCCCCTATGGAAGATGGACATCAACTATGATCTCGTGCTACCCCACTAAATGGCAGGCGACCCATCCCCAACGCCATCTCCTAGGTCTGGCAGCCCTGGCCTCTAATTGCTCCGGCGGCCCGAATTTTTTCGGCAGAAGGGGAACTCTGGCACCCGGGAGCCAACACGTTTAGGTCGGGCCACTCTTCCATTGCTGATCCCAGAATTCCAGATCCTCAACGAAGGTGCGCACAACCGTTGAGGATTCTACCCACCGTTGCTCTACCAAGCATGAGGGGCCTCGCCTAGAGCCAGTTGCGTCGATTGTGCGCTGTGGAATCGGCTTATGCTTCCGATGAATTCAACGACTGCGGCAAGCATTCGCGACCACGGCCGCTGCGTCCTAGAAAGGGGGCAAAAAGTCTTTCTGCTTCCACACCTCTGTTGCGAAGGGGAAAGGGCGAAGGTAGATGGCGGACTGGTGTGTGTTTTGCAACATCGCCCACCGCGCCCTCGCTTCCACCATCGCTCTCTTCTACTGCGTTCCGTACACCGTCCCCTCACCGTCTCCGATATACACGCTGTTATGATAAATGTATATCGGAGACCTGTTATTTGTGTGCAAGCAATGCTATATGTCGATTTTCTTGCAACGTGGGACCTTCCATTGTTGTGTGCAGGATGACAACAAGGTCGTTGCGTTCCAGCCTTCCAGGACATCAATCCCTCGGCGTTCAGTTACTTTCTGGTTTATGCAGTTTGTTCCTTCAGTGTCATGTCGCTGTCGTTGGCCTATATGTGGTCGTTTTTGCAGTTTGTTCTCTTAGTATTTTATGCACCATTTAGTCTTTAGACCAGAAATTAATTCACAATTGAGGGAAAAATGCAGTGAGGTTGTATCTTTTGGAAAACCAAAACGCAAAGTTCCTTTGTAGCTCAGGCTACATGGAACCTCTTATCCTCAATAGTGAGGATCTTTGAAGAAACTAAAATATCGAAACTCTGGGCGAACTAGATCGAGCCCATTCAGATCACAATACATTATTTAATTTTATTCTAACCTATCTTACATATGCTGCCAACACGAATCAGTGGCCTTTTTGCTTTGTGTTTATTTGTTCTATAAAAGTAGTAATCTCTGATGTAGAGTTCTAACTCCCAAGGATTTTGATTCTGACATATCATATATATACTGTCAACACCAATCAGGGGCCTATTTATTGGTTGTTTATTTGTGCTATAAAAGTAGTTCTCTGATCTTCAGAGTTCCAACTCTGTAGGGAATTCATAAGCATCTGGTCTGTAACACCTGACCTTTGTAAACTAAAACTACCAAACGAACAGTTGAGACCCATCTAACTCAAGGATTTTGATTCTGACATATCATACATACTGTCAACACCAATCAGCGGCCTATTTATTGGTTGTTTATTTGTGCTATAAAAGTAGTACTCTGATCTTCAAAGTTCCAACTCTGTAGGGAATTCATAAGCATTTGGTCTGTAACATTTGACCTTTGTAAACTAAAACTACCAAACGAACTGTTGAGACCCATCTTTTCCTTAGATAAGATGGATGGCAGTTCACTTTACTTTCTCCTAACAGGGTTGAGCACTAGCAACTGTCCTGGCTAAAACTCTGTGTGTTTATTAATTGACCTTTCTCCTAACAGGGTTAGCAACTGCCCTTTCTTAATTATTTTGTGGTTCGTTGGTTTTCTTCATTATATTTTTGAGCAATTATGTTTAGAACAGTCTTCTATTGTCGTGTTATGCTTATCTTGTGACTATTATATTTACTTTATACGTATTTGTCGAGCCCCATCTTCATGTCCACTAATAGGACAGTCAAATTTATCAGCACTAACCCATGTTTATTTTTCAATTTCCTGATTGTAGGATCTTGCTATCACGGCCAGGCAAAGCAATTAGGTAGGCCCCTCTCCAAATAAACTAACCTATTTCTATTTCACAATTTTCTTCTAGATGTGCAAACATTCATTTGATCTTATATAAAATTAGTTTTAACGGTTTTGGCCGGCTCATAATTGTGTTATTTCCTGTAATATTTTCCTGCCTAACATCATAGCATCAGATGTACAATCCAATTTCAGTAGTCTGATGAGATATGAAGTGAGAAGATGCATCAATGTTAACTTTTTTTGTGCTAAAATGTTTCACTTTGTCATATCTCTCTAAATTATTGTAGAATTTCCCGCTGCAACGCGCGGGGTATCATCTAGTATAAGATCTTTTCGATCACTACAAAGATCTTATATTAGTTTATAGAGGGAGTACCGTTTTACGCACTCCAATTTTATTAGGTACTAAAACTAGAATTGTCTGAAAAGAAAAGGAAGTGAAAGGATCTTTACATACTCTATACTGATCTTGGGCTGATTAACCCACTCGTGCTATCAGCATGCCATTTGGTCTTAACCTAACCAACACCTAATCTTCTGTACGAAATACTAATTACCACTTGCACAATTTCAGAATTTTTTCGAAAAGTTCATTTGCGTTGGTGAGCCCCAATTTGATAAAGCAACGGTTCACATCAAAAGGCACTACAAAGTAAATCTGAGGTTCAAACGGAGAACAAATTCCTTGCAGAAATAAAAGGATGCAGAATGGTTGTCAAATCACACAGCAGAAAGGCCCATTTCGAAGCAAGAGGAAGCGTATATCAGCAGGAGACTTATTTTAAGTTAAGAATACAGGTAAGCATTTTAATTTACCAGCAGCACGATCAAAATTGTCATCTGAGTCCATCTAATAAAGGTAAACTAATAGAGGCTCACATTCACAAATTTGGTCATCCAATCCAATTAACCAAAGTATTTGCCGTCGTACAGAAGAAATGGGAATGTATGTAATAGGAAGAGGAAAGATGTCGCATTCACAAATTTGCTCCACGTTTTCTCCCAAGCTTTTTTTAGCTACGTGCTAGGCAGCATTTAGAAAGGTACATTGAGTCACACAAAGATGCAGCGCTAGAGAGTAGAGACTCACGCGATATATTCCAAGCATTTTACTGCTGAGTACCATTTCACTCCCTCCAGTTTTATTTATACGTTATTACAAAAAAGACTTTTTTTGGTAGTAAAACTAGAATTGTCAGAAAAGAGAAGTAAATGAAAGGATATTTACATATTGTATACACTGATCTTGGATCGATTAACCCACTCTCAGGCTGTCAGCATGCCATTTGATCTTAACATAACCAACACCTAATCTTCTGTGTGAAATACTGATTACCATTTGTGCAATTTCAGAACTTTTAGACAAGTTCATTTCCGTGGGTGAACCCCGATTTGATAAAGCAACGGTTCACATCAAAAGGCACAGCAGAAAGGTCCATTTTCTAAGGAATAGCAAACATATATCACCAGGAGACTTATTTTGAGTTAAGAATACAGATATGCGCTTTTAATTTACCAGCAGTACGATCAAGATTGTCCTCTCAAGTCTCAACCCAACTAAAGGTAACTAACAGATACTCGCATTTACATACAACTTTGGTCATCAGACCCAATCAACAAAATTATTTGCAATCTCACGAAAGAAATGGGCATGTATATATGTAACAGGAAGAGGAAAGATGTGGAAACCTGTCGGAGATGTAGCGGAGGAGGAGATCAGTGACGAAGGAGTCGGCCCAGAAGGCTTCCATGGTGCCAGCGGCGCGGTCGACGGCGGCGCAGGCCATGGCCCCGGCCATCAGGATGTCTCCATCGTGGGTCATCTCGACGCGACGCCACAGCGTGGTGTCGCTGTCGGCGAGACGGCGCCACGCGTGGCATACCTGCCCGGCTCCCGTGAGGAGGTCGGCCGCGTCCAGCTTCCCGAATATGGTGGAGAGCGCGTCTGACTGCATCCCGGCCCAGTCGTGGCTCTCGCCCTCCTCCTCCTCCATGGGTGGCCAGGCAGCGGCGGCGGTGAGGTGGGGCTAGGGTTTGCCAGGAGAGGAAAAAGAAGCGAGTCGGCTTGGGGTTAGGCCAACTCCAAGGCACGACCTCATCCGGTCCGCCCAAATGGACATACCGCACGGCCCAACGCGTGATCACATCTGTATTTTTTTTTGTTCGTTTGACGTTTGATCCGCCTTATTTAGTTTATGTTCACACGGACGTCGAACGAACGCCCATGTGTTCGCCTCGGACCTGTGTGGCAGCCGCTCATCTATCTCCCACCATCCACATTTACGGCGTGATCATGGTCCTTTTTAATATGGAAGCCGTGGACCGGTGGAAGTCTACACTTTCACTACCAGCGATGCGTGCCTCCTCGAAGCCCGACACGCTTGCCTTCTCCAAACCTTATCTCCACTTTGTCGTCGGGCACCATGGAATGGCATTGGATCTCCGGGCGCAAGGGCAGGCACGACCACGAGTCCGGCTCTTCCTCCGGTCATTGTCACCGCTCCACCCCTCCACCTCCACCTCCGGTACCCGCATGCCATATCGCGTTGCCGGCGGCCAGACCTCGCATGAGGCCATATCGCGTTGCACACTAATATTTTTATGTGTCCCCACACAAAACTTTCTATATGTAATCCAAAAAAACAAATACAATGAAAGTATAGATATATTTAAATACAAACAAACAAACAACATATCAATGATAAAGCTTTAATAACGTCTAGAAGAATGGGGCAATGATAGCTAGTGTTCTATCCTCCTCTGAAAATATTCCTTAAGTTTGGGTTTTTAAGTCAGAACAAAATACGCAACTGCGCTCGCTTGCTCGCTGATCCTTGTCCTCCACAGCTGCGTCCGTAGGCCCGTTTAGTCGTCATCCATCGTTGTCCGCCTAACCGTTGCTGACACTAGAGCCATTGATGAGGTTGGGTGGCTCGGCTCGGCTCAGGGATAGTCACCGAAGTTTGCTGGCTGGCTCAATATGTTCTTGTTTTGTTTTTCTTTGAGAGAAAACAAAATACATCGTGAAACCTAGGTGTGCACACAACTGAATTGGAAAAAATAGAAAATACTAAAAATAGTAAAAAAATGAAACTTTTTGGCAACATACAATGTCAATCATAATACTCATGTTTAAAGTTTGGGGACAAAATTATTTATCCCATATTCCGAGCAAAATACGATATAATCAATAATATATAACCGCTACAGCTCACAGTTTTATAGCTGCAATTTTCCTTTTTCCGCTCAGAATACTACATAACTCATTTTGTCCTGAGATCTTAAATGTCTTTATTATGCTAGACTATGTTTGTCACCAAAAAGTTTCAAGTTTATTTTTTTACTATTTCAAAATGAAATATTTTTTAAGAATTAAAAAATGAAATTATTTAAACGGGTGCACATAGACTTATGTCCCAAAATCCACATACTAGAGAGAAAATTCATTATTCTCGTCGCCGGAAACTACTCCCTCCGTTCCTTTATATAAGATGTATTTATTTTTTGATAAAATTTCATAATGTAAGATGCATTTCTTTTAGTTCCTCGTAATTCCGTCTTTAGCCCTCCAGAAAAATTGAAAGAATCTCTCCTCTGATTGCATGTATCTCTAATTATAGTGAAGAAAGGGGAAGTATCTCTTCCCAGATTTACGTGTATCTCTTGTGACAAAGGTGCTCTGAAGGAATTTCACTTGAACAGGCATGCGCGACGTATCTCTCATCTTTTATTTGCGGATGACAGTCTCTTGTTTTTCAAAGGGTCCATAGATCAAGCCTTAGTCATTAAAAATTTTTTGTCGGGCTATGAGGTGGGAACGGGTCAGCGTCTGAGCCCCGATAAATGTTCCATCAAGTTTGGCAAAAAGTGTAGTATGGAGGATCAGGTGGCCACTATGGTTATTCTTAATACTATTGCAGAAGGTTTTGAAGATAAGTACCTTGGCTTACCGGTACCTGAGGGTAGAATGAAGGTGGGCAAGTTCCAATCAACAAAAGATAAGGCATTAAAAGAGCTTCAGATTGGATTGAAAAATATGTCTCAAGTGGTATAAAAGAAAATCAAATCAAGGCAGTGTTGCAAGCGCTACCAGTGTATGCCATGGGTATCTTTAAATTCCCAGTTTCCTTATGTGATGATTTGGCTCAGATTATAAGAAATTTTTGGTGGGGAGATGAAGAAGACAGAAGGAAAACACATTGGCTAGCGTGGGATAAACTCACTAAACTAAAAAGAGAGGGAGGCATGGGCTTCCGAGATCTTAGGTTGTTTAATCAAGTTCTTTTGGCTAAGCAAGCGTGGAGGTTACTGGTGAGTCCAGATTCATTATGTTCTAAGGTTTTGCGGGCCAAATATTATCCCAATGGTCACATCTTGGATACTGCATTCCCGCAAGTTACTTCCGTGAATTGGCAGGGCATTATGCATGGACTAGATCTGCTAAAAAAAGGGGTGATTTGGAGAGTGGTAGATGGAAAAAATGTTAATGTTTGGAGAGATAACTGGCTACCTAGAAATTCCGGCCTCAGAGTTTTAGTCAAAAAGAACCGCACTAGACTGAAATGGGTCTCTGAATTATTTATGAGTGGAACAAGAAGATGGGATGAAAACTTAATAAGGCACTTGTTCTATAGTCATGATGCTGATGAGATCCTAAATTTACGTATTCAGACTGGAGGTGAGGGTGATATAATTGCTTGGCACTATGAGAAAAATGGCATGTTCTCTGCTAAAAGTGCGTATAGACTGGCATTAAATCTGCAGGATGGCAAGGGTGAGACTGGAATGTCCAGCACTGCCGTTGGCAAGGAAAGGAGTGCATGGGATGTTATTTGGAAGGCCAATGTTCCTCAAAAAATAAGAATTTTTGCTTGGAGAGCTGCATCCAACAGTTTGGCTACCCAGGTAAACAGAGTTACTCACCACCAAACGGTGTCAGGCAGGTGCACTATATGTGGGGTGGAGGATGAGAGTACCTTCCATGCCCTTGTGTCTTTTCCAAAGGCGCGCGCCTTCCGTTTCGCAGTGAGAGAAGTGTGGAATATTCCTAGTGAGGAGCTACTCAGACTTACGGGGCCCGACTCGATATTGATTCTGCTTGATCAATTGGGGTCGTTGGAACACGATCAAGTATTATTCATGCTTTGGAGAGCGTGGCATATGAGGAATGACTTGATCTTTGGAAAGGGGAAATAATTCTTATCTTCCTCTATTACTTTTGTGGAAAATTACTGGAAATCTTTCTCTAAAGGAAAAAACTATGCGCAAGTTAATTTCAGCATCAAAGGCAAGGGGGTGACACATAATTGGAGGTATGTTACCCCAAACGTGAATCTTCGTCATGATTGGGAACCCACTGACCAAGGGTATATTAAGATAAACGTTGATGCTAGTTTTGTGGAGAGCATGAGAGCAGCTAGTGTCGGGATTATTGCCAGGAATCATCTCGGCGAAGTCTTGATTTCTTCATGGGATTTTATTCAGTCCCGCACTTGCGTGGACGAAGCAGAACTTCGTGCGACTCTCGCCAGGTTATACATCGGTATTACTCTTCACACATCGGTTATTTTAGAAACTGATTGTGCGTATGTTGCAGCTTCTCTAGAGAAAGAATCCATTGATAGGTCTCCTATTGTTGATCTGAAAAAGGAGGCGATGAGCTTCTCAAAGCTCATAAAGGATTTCAAGGTTGCCAAGATTGATAGGCGGGCTAATAGGGTCGCGCATGAGATTGCTAAATTTTGTTTTCATACCAGGTCTGAGGGTGTCTTATGTAATAGTGTTCCGCCCTGCGTGGCTACCTTTGTAATGAATGATTGTAAGAATCTTGGTTTGTCTGATTAATATATGGATGGGTTTTCAAAAAAAAAAGATTTAGTTGATGCTAATCATTGATTTAGCCAAGGTTAATTTCGTCCTAAATTATGTAAAATTATATGCCTTGGTCACCCTGCCGAAAATTATATACCTTACATTAAGGAATGGAGGGGTTAGGCTCAGTTGCTTCAAAAAACCTGGTTAGGCCGAGCCCAACTAGCATGGTTGAGCCAACGAAGGGCCTTATCTTTTATCTAGCTATTTTCCAGCCATAGTTATTAGCTAGCGCAAAGGCTTTATCTCGCTTATGGCGAGTTTTCCTTCGGTCTCACCTGAAGCATTTACTATTGCGGGCCTGCCCATTCGTGTTAAAATAATACACTAGAAAAAAGGGTCCCACAGGAATCAATCCTGCGATCTCCTTTTTTTGGTCCAAACACACTTCCTTTATTTTTATTTATTTTTTGAGAATTAACACACTTCCTTTATTGATTAGCGTTCATAGGGATACAATTCAAATTTGGAGGGTTAATGAGCCACACATGGTGTCCAACATCCATATCAAAAGCATGTTTGGCAAGGCTGCAATGTTGCATTGTTAGCCACTGGGCCACCAACTGGTTCGTCTTTAATTAGTAGGTCACGATCACGACCAATAAAAAGGGTCGGGTTTCCACTGGTTTTCAGGTTATTTTTATTTTGTTGTTGTTGTTGTTTTTTCATCAATTTTTCTTCTTTCTTTTCATTTTTTTACTGTTTTTTTCTTTGTTTTCACTACATTTTTCTTTGGTTTTGTTTGTTCTTTTCTCATTTTTATAGGTTTTCTTGTGTTTTCTCTCTGATTTTCATTGTTCTTATATATAATTTTTTGGTATATGTCTAATACAAATTTCTAATATGTGAATATTAACATTTATTGAATGCATTGTAACATTTTTCAATATACATTTAACATTTTTTAAGTTAGAGGTAACCAACCTATGGTTGGATGGTTAGAGTGACTATGGTATCCTTAGCCCACCGGACAAGACTTGCCTGCTACCCGCGTGTGCGCCCATCCTTGCTCCCGCGTACGTGGCTTGATTTGATTGGACCAAAATAAGGCCCGGCCCCACCCCTTTAAAATCAGGGGGGATGGTTAGATTAGAAAGGAAAAAGAAAAAAAGACAGCCGCAGGATGAAGTGGGAGAACGGATGGGAGCATGGGAAGGGAGCAGGCAAGCCGGATCCCAGCCCACCAGGGTTCAAGTCCTGGTGCTCGCATTTATTCCTGGTTTTATTTCAGGATTTCCGGCGATGCATATTCAGTGGGAGGAGACGTTCCCGTCGACGACGAGGTGCCTACTGTGACTTCGTAAATTTTAAGGTGATCATAGGGATAGGGTGTGCGTATGTGCTTTCATAGAGGTGAGTGTATGCACGTGTATATGAGCGCTTGCGTTTGTACTGTGTTAAAAAAAAGTACCAGATTAACATTTTTAAATACCAAATTAAAAAAATTGAATACATGGTGAACTTTTTTTCTACATACATTTTAATTATTATTTTTCAAATCCTTAATATTTATCTAGGGTCGCGCTATTCGTCACCCTGGGTGAGGAATAGTTATTCTTTACGCCCTCTCTATTTTGACATCAATGCAACATATTTTTACGTTTCATAAATTTTGTCTTATTTCATACCTAAAAAGAGAACGTAAGAAAATATGTACTCGCCATAAAAATTATTTTATATTATGTAAAATTACGAATGTAAGAACATAGTGTAAAACATACATAAAATGTGATTTTTCTAGTCTTATAACCTATATTTTTATTTTTTATACCAAATTTACATATTGAATTAATATGCATGTAACTATTTATATTGTAAACATAATTTACTTAAGAAGCGATCGTAAGATTATCTCGGGTGAAGAATAATTTATTCTGCACCCTGGGTGATGAATAGTAACACTACATTTATCTAATACAAGTTTTACGCTTTTTAAATAGATGCTCCATGTTTTTCAGTACACATTTAACAACTTTTAAATGCTCAATTAACATTTTCGAAATATTTGATTAAAAAATATTAATACATGGTCAACATTTTTCTACACACATTTACAATTTTTCAAATCCTTGATTATTAAATTTCTAATAGAAATTTAAAATTTATCTAATACATGGTCAACATTTTTTCTGAACACATTTAGTAATTTTCAAATGTTTGATTAATTTTTTTTTTAAAAAGTTTAATAATTTTTTAGTACCTAGTCAACATTTTTCTGTACATATTTCACATTTTGTAAATGCTTGATTACCATTTTTCAAATATTATTTAACTTTTTTTTGAATCTTGGATTAACTGTATATAAATACATGATTACACCCCTGCCATATTGAGCTCGGCCCATTTTTCCTTTTTTTAATTCTACCTTATTTTCGGGCATGCACACTTTTTGCATGTGAATCAAGGCATCCCACATATGCGACATTGTTTATTTTTCAGTAGAGTCTCAGCCAGTTGTAAGAAGCTTCTAGAAGCTTCCAGGCGGTTTTGGGAAGCTTCTACAAGCTTCCATCCATTTATCCTGGTTTCCTATTCACTTTTTTCCTTTACATTTTTTGTTTTTGTGATTTTTTTAAAATCTGTGAACTTTTCCAGATGCATAATTTTTTTTCAAATCCCGCGAAAGTTTTCCAAATTAAGTGAACTTTGTTTGAACTCGTGAACTTTCTCGACTTCGGGAACTCTTTTTCAAATCTCACGCTTTTTTAAAATTCATGAACTTTTTTAAATCCCACAAACTTTTGTTGAGCTCATGAATTTTTGGGGTTCATGAACTTGTTTGAAATTTGTGAACTTTTTCAACGCATATTTTTTAACTTGGGAAATTTTATTTTCAATTATTATTCAATTTTTCACATTTTCTTGAAAAGTCTACAGTCAATCGTGAACAAGCCCTCATCTTCATATTAGGCTGGCTCACGACGGAGGGGCGCCTGAGCGCCAGGAATTATTCAGCGCTTAAGGCGTCGAACATGAGCTTCCGCCCATATAAACAAGTATATGCCATCAAGGTAGGGCGACACCCTACCTTGCCCAAGAAGAGCTCTGTCAGTGCATACACGCATCCCTATGAACATAAGCATGCACATTCTATCCTCTGAGCACCTTTGAGATACTCAGCCGACATAACATCTTGAGATTGACAAAGTCATCACATGCGCCTCGTAGTCGACAAGAATGCTCCCCCATCGAACGAATATCGTCGGAATGAGATCACTTGCTTAAATGCACCTGAAGTCATCCACATCATCAAGCGCATGCAAACTGTCTACTTTTCACTTTCCATCACATGCAAGCCATCCTTATCATCAAGCATATGCAAACCCTCCACATTACCATTTTTATTTTTCAACAAAAAATAATTGAACTTGAATTTCACAAGGCGATATAACATGCATTCACCCTCTCTTTATTCTAGGTTTTCGTAAAGAGTGTGTCAATGTCTCGTCCACCCATATTGCCGTCGAACTAAATAAGTAGATTCGAACAGAGAAATATTACACTTCATTTTCTCAAGCTTGCAGGAAATATTCTTAGAGTTGCAACCAAGTTAAAATGAAAAACATAAGGAGCTTACATAATTGCATGCACAAACAAAAAACATATTGTTGAAAGGCCTTCGATCCTCACTGTACAGCTGATGCACTTGTGCTTGGCTTTGAGCTTGTAGGTAAAATGGACTTGCCAATTAGGAACTTAGGGCGCCTCCTATGTTCACTAACCTGCCATTGCAGTATCTCCATCAATTTCTCCTTCTCGCCACATTTCTTCACAAGAAGCTCATTCAAGTTTGGCAAATACGGCACTCCGGATAAGCCCTCGCCACTGTCACATAGTGCTTTGCAGTTGTTCAGCCAAAGACGCTCAAGCTCAGGCATTGCACCATCCTTGATTTCCATAGTTTCAATATTGTCTAGCCAATCAATATCAAGGAACTTGAGCTTTGGAAACTTACCAGCACTGAAACACAATGACTCCCCTCTGTAGGATCTCTCCCACAAGCAAAGGGCAGCGAGACTGCGCAAGTTTCCGAGGATATCAACTTGTCCCTGTTGTAGTTTTGTTCCTAGCATCTTCACCGTGGCTAGATCATTAAGCGACGTAATCCATTTGGGCAATATGAATAGATTGCCTAATAGCTTGAGTGAAGCTAGATGCTTCGGTGTTGATGATTCATCCATTTTTGCAAGAAACTCAAGAGAATAAGATCGCACCTCAAGTCGCTGAAGTCGACCAAGCTTTTCTATTGACTGGCACAACTCCCGGCCTTCTTCCTCAGTGAGACCTGTGACTGTGACTCCTAACCTTTGCAGGTTAGTCAGCTTCCCGAGCCTCCCTCCTACACCATTGCCCTGGCCAACATTGAATGCACCAAACATATGCAAGTTCCTTAGCTTCTCGATACCTTTAGGAGCCCTTACACTGAGTTGGTCCATGTTGGAAATATTGCAATAATCCATTCTATTGCAGCATAGAAAAGGTGCCATGTTTCCCAACAGGTTTGTGTTTTTGTTATTCATCTCTGGTTGCACCAGCTTTTGCAATAGATCTTTTGAGAAGTTCACTCCAGCAAGAAGATAACGTAGCTTCTCAAGTTTAAAAATTCCATGAGGGAGCTTTGTCACCTTTGTGTCTTCAATGTCTAGTGTCTCTAGGTAACGAAGTTTTTGCAAAGAAGATGGAAGCTTTGATATCTTTGTTCCTCTCAAGGAAAGGTAACTAAGGTGAGGCAACTCCCCAATGTGCCTAAGGTCTTCATTCCTCATATTGATTGTGTCTTCTAGGTCCAGCACTCGCAGAAGCCGCATTTTAGGAGAGATGAGGGAAACAGGGCACTCTCCAAAAATCGTCAATGATCGAATATATGACAGATTTATGTGTTCTAGCTTCTCCTCCCTTCCTTTCCACCTAGATACCACCAAGTGACGTATCTTACTATGTGGTACCTCATTGCACTGCTTCTCAACGAGGAAGAGTTGGTTTTCCTCAACTGCCTTGGATAGGATGATCTGCCGCACCATACTATGAATCATGCAGTGAGAAACTCTCACACCAGGGATAATCTTCTTCTTTGAGGGTTGGATCATGCTTCTATTGATAAGCTCATTGTAGAAACGTTCCCCTACCTCCTCCACAGGCATATCGCGGTTCTTTGCTATGTAGCCCTCTGCCATCCACCGCCTCAATAGGCGGGTGCATCTGATCTCTTGGTTTTCAGGGAAGATACTGAGGTATATGAAGATTGATTTCAAATGGTATGGCAATCCATCATAACTTGAGACAATCACATTTGTGATGTTGCGAAGATCAGACTCCAACTCTGCTCCAAGGTGTTCATGCATCTTCATCCATTCAATGCTTGTCTTCGGCCTATTGGCTAGGAGACCACCTATCGTGGAAATGGCGAGTGGAAGACCTCGACATCTCTTTAAAATACGGCTGGCTTGCTCCTCCATTTCAACAGGCAAATTAAAATTACTTGTATTATAGACCTACAAATGATGGAAACATAACATATTGTTAGTATTCTAAAAAATAAAATAAATATATTAAAAGCTACAGTAGGCAGCTCTGTGCTATATAATGGATTTTTTTATTCTACCAGAAATAACTGAGGACCTAGGTATCCAATTCTTGTCAATTGACATGCACATGTCCTAGTAGTTTAATGGGAAGGTTCCAAGTTTCAAACACTTCTTTATCATGTCGCAAGGTGTGAACACTTGTGTAGAAATTATATTGCAGTAGTTAAGAGTCAGATACCAATTCATCGTGTAGACTAATCAGCTTAACATCATGTAATTTCTTCTGGACTTCCTAACAAGTTAGAACTCCAATTTCAGTTTTGTTAATCACATATACCACTCGCTATGTTCAGCTATAGGGGAGCAAGAGTGACATCCACATGCATTCAAATTATACAAGCATTCGATAAAACAAAGCTGCAAAGATCATATAATGTTGGCACTTGATGGAGGATATGGCGGTTTCCTTTTTCAACATCTCATTTGCTGGTGTGGAAGGAGAGAGATTGGTGAGTTGTTTGTCCTATATATTGTATTTGGCCTCCCTAGGGCCTCAATTCTCTCTTTCTCTCCCTACATTATGTCCATCCACACCAGGTTAGATGATGTTCGTCCATACCTCCAATCTAATAGGATATGAACCCTTATTGGTGGATTCATGCCCTAGCAAGTTCACTATCCAACAAGAGCTGAGAATGTGAACACTTTGAGTTTTGAAGCGTCCTTGAAATTCACGTGGTAGATATGTACTTTATTGTATGATATTTTACCGATACTATGATATTATGTTGATACTTAGTATTTAGACACATTGTTATATGTAGTGTGAATAGATCTTTTTTTAGAACCAACCTACACCATTTTAACCAGATCACATCTATAGGCAGTGTACTTTCTCATTAACCTAAAATTATATATCTTTGCCTCACTAAAATAAACCATGTAGATCTCCTTTTTTGCCCCTAGGCCAATGTGAGAAGTTGTATATTATGGATTAACTTAAGAATTTATGTCCCTAAATGGCAGTGGTACCTTGTTGGACCTAATAAATATGTAGCTCTCAAACTCTAGTTTATTGTTTCCCAAATATCCTGGAGGAAAAAATTATTTCAAAAATTCATTTTTGGTAAAGTACTATAATTGAATCAATTTAAATACCCTAGTATTCATTTCAAAACGGTAAAGTTTTGGAGTTCTTTTATTTTGCTATTAAATCTTCTTTCTATTCTAGCCCAACTTCCTTGTATTCACTACCCAAAGAGAAAGATATAGTCAAATGACTAACTTCATGAGTTGTGTAATAGATGGATGCTTGCGAAATAGAAAGACACGGTCTAATCGGTAAAAATGGAAATAAATTGGGTTTCACTACTAACCAAGTAATTGTAAGTTAGCAAATTCGTGAACACTTCTATCAATATTAATCTGTTGGAAATATGCCCTAGAGGCAATAATAAAAGCATTATTATTATATTTCCTTGTTCATGATAATTGTCTTTATTCATGCTATAATTGTGTTATCCGGAAATCGTAATACATGTGTGAATAACAGACACCAACATGTCCCTAGTGAGCCTCTAGTTGACTAGCTCGTTGATCAACAGATAGTCATGGTTTCCTGACTATGGACACTGGATGTCATTGATAAC